>NC_080794.1:76816781-77116781 GCF_028018385.1 Neofelis nebulosa
AGGACAGTCCTTAGCAAAGTGGGAAGATTGGTTACTCTAAAGATGACTCAATTTAACTGCCCCCACCTGAAACAATTAAGAAATGGGACAAAATGGATGAAGAACACTTATGAAGATTCTGGACAAGCAGCAAAAGCCACTGATCCCTCAGAGAGAAAACACATCAGGTGAGCCCCACTTATCCTTGGTTAGTGCCTGAAGAAAGTTTGCATGAAGCAGTGCAGTCAGGGGACACAGGTAGAGTTTGGTGGTTACCGTGAGTTGGAGAAATGGGGCTGGGAATGTGGGGAGGGAAGGCCACGGTGGCTAGATTTCCTGGGAAGAGAACCAAAGAAGAGAGTCCTGCAGAGAGAGAGAGAAAGAGAAAGAGAGAGAGGGAGGGAGAACTGTGGAAAACTGCAGAAGGATACTCCCTGAATATCAAGCTAAAAAATAAGTGCGACACTGTAGAAAACGACTTGAGTCTGCAGAAAGAATTACTTGAATGGAACAGTCACCAAATCACACACAGGGCAGGGAATTGCTTGGGCATTAATCACTGGGCATCAGGTAGAGTACTTAGAAGGATTTTGCTTAACTTAATACGGCAAAATTAGCACAAGACTAAATCTTGCTATGGTCCTGTGTAACATAGCCAGGAGGATCAAACTGTTTTCAATTAACTTAGCCAAATTCCAGGACAAAGCTGAAGAATATTTTAGGAATACAAAAAGTTTCCAGCACCCAAAATGTAATACTTAAAATTCACAATGTCAGGCTTCCAATATGCATGTATGCAGAGAATCAGGAGAACCTTGACTCACAATGAGGAAGAAAAATCACTCAATTGAAACCAACATAGAAGTTAAATATATGCTAAGAGTAGACAAGGATATTGAAACAATGATTATAAAGATATTTCATATATTAAAAACTAAAATTTTTAAAGTTAGAGAGAGAGAGAGAGAGAGAGAGAGAGAGAGAGAGATTGCACATGAGCAGGGGAGGGGCAGAGAGAGAGGAGAGGGAGAATTCCAAGCAGGCCTTGCACAGTCAGTGCAGAGCCTGATGCAGGGCACAAACCCACAAAATGTGAGTTCGTGACCTGTGCCAAAAGCAAAGTCAGGTGCTTAATCGAATGAGCCACCCAAGCACCTCTAAAAACTGAAATTTTGCGCATGTTAGAGTCACAGAAAACAAAAACAAAAATGTAGAATTTATAGAGATAAAAAATACTGAGATGAAAAATGAATGCGATTGATACCAGATTAGATGTGTGAAAGTTAAGATTGGTATATGCAAAGACAAGCAAGAGGAAGTACCCAAAATGAAGCACAGAAGGAAGAATAACTGAAATAAAATGAACAGCACATCAATGAGCCCTGGATCAAGAGGCCTAATATTGTTGTCATATTAGGCCCAATAATTGGATCCTCTGAAGGAGGGGAGAGAGAGAGGGCTTAGAAAAATCACAAGAAATAATGGCCATAATTTTTCCAAATTTGATAAAAACTAAATCCAAAGAGGCAAGAATGTCAATAAATGTTAAACACAGAAAATGTGGGTAAATCTATACCAATAACCATAATAATAAAACTGCTTAAACCAGTGATAAAAAGATTAAAGCAGCCCAGAGAAATATGATTCAGTATGGACAGAGGAAACGAACAAAGTAAGTCTGATATCATATTTTTCATCAGAAGAACAAATGAACAAAAAACAGTGGAGCAAGAGAAGTGGGGCGTCTTTAAAATAGCAAAAGAAAAAACTTAGAATTGTTTACTTAATGATAATATCTTTCAAAAATGAGGGTAAAATAAAAATTATTTCAAAATTACAAAAATTATAAGAATTTATTACCAATGAACTTGGTGTATAAGAAATGTTGAAAATCGAGTCCTTCAGCCAGAAGGATAACTTCCAGATATAAGTCTGATTTACACAAAGGAATGAGGAACAAAGGACGTGGTAATAATCTGGGTAAAGACTTTTTTTTCTTAAAATTTCCATATCTAAAAAAGGCAATAAAAATTTTAAGGCAAAAATGACAACAGTGTATTAGGAGCTTAATTTTTATGTAGAAGAAAATTATGACTGTAATAGCTTAAAGGCCAACAGAAGAATAATGGACGTATCCTGTTGTAGAATTTTTATACGATATGTGAAGTGGTATATTGCTTGAATATAGACTGTGATAATTTGTAGATGTATATTCGAAACCCTCAAACAACTACTAAAATGACAGAGAATCATAGCCAGTAAGCCAAGAAAGTAGATGAAATAATCCAAAAGAAAGCAAAACAAGGAAAAAGAGCTATGCATAATAGGTAGGACAAATAGTTAACTAGTGGCAAAATGATAGATTTAACCTCAGTCATTTCAGTAATCACGCTAAATATAAATGATCCAATTACTTCAATAAAAAAGCTAGGATTTTTGTATTAGCTAAAAAAGCAAGACCCAACTATATGCTATGTTGTTTCACTTTGTATTTAAAATACAAAGACACAGTTATTTTAAAAGTTAAAGAATGGAAATAGAAATAGTATGCTAACACAAATCAAGAGAAAGCTGAGTTGGCTACAATATCAGAAAAATAGGTTAAAAACATTTTTTTTATGTTTTTATTCTGTTTTTGAGAGAGAAAGGCAGAGCGCAAGCTGGGAAGGGGCAGAGAGAGAGAGAGAGAGAGAGAGAGAGAGAGAGAGACAGAATCCGAAGCAGGCTCTAGGCTCTGAGCTGTTAGCCCAGAGCCTGACGTGGGACCTGAACTCTTAGACGGTGAGATCATGACCTGAGCTGAAGTTGGAGACTTAACTGACTGAGCCACCCAGGCACCCTGGATACAAATATATTTTAAAGCAAAAAATAATACCTAGAATAAGGATTACTTCATAAAGATAAAAAGTTGAATTCATCAAGAGGACATAACATTCCTAAACATTTCCACCTAATAACAGACTTTCAAATAGATGAAAGTTCAGGAATGTATGACAAGGCTCTTCTTTTAGTTTTCAGATACTGTAGGTTACCACTTTCTACTTTGACAGAAGCAGCTGCCACACTCTCAGTTTGTTCTTTTTTCTCTCATTGCATTTTTTTGGGAGAGTGTATTAGTTTTGTATTGCAGCATAACAAATTACCACAAACATAGATAGAGGCTTAAACAATACCCTGTTGTAGCTCACGCTTCTATATGTCAGGTGCTGGACATGGCCTGGCTGGCTTCTCTGCTTGAGGTCTCGAAGGCTGAAATCAAGGTGTGGGTCAGGCTGAGTCTTTTATTGGAAGCCATAGAGAAGAATTTGCTTCCGACCTCATTCAGGTTCTTCTTGAAATTCAGTTCCTTGCAGTTGTATAACTAACGTGCCAGTTCTTTCAGTGGCTAGTAACCACTTCAGCTTCTAATGAATGCTCACATTCTTTCCCACATGTCCCCCTCCCTTTCCCAAACTAGCAATGTAGAGTCTCACAAGCTCAAATGGTATCTCTCACTTTGAATCTCTTCAAGAAGAGGCCAATTCCTTTTAAGGGATCTTCTGATTGGGATTATCCAGGATGATTTTCCTTTCTTGAAGTCACCTGTGCCACATAACATAACCTAATCAGATTAAATTCATGACTGTTCCATCATATGTACAGGTCTCTACCACACTCAAGAGGGAGCCATTAGTGTGATTAAATACTGGGTTCTGTAACCTAGCTTCACTGACACCTAAGATTATCCAGCATACCATACAGCTTATCCATTTAAAGAGTATAACTCAGTGGTTTTTTAGTATATTCACAGAGTTACTCAGTCATCACCACAAATCAATTTAAAAGGAATTTTGTCATCTTCAAAAGAAAGCTTATTACTTATTAGCAGTCACTGACTGTTAAACCCCATCTACTCTTGTCAGTTGTAAGCAACCACTACTCTTTATATCTCTTTGAATGTGCCTATTCTGGACAGTTTAAATAAATTGAGCCATACAGTTGTAGTCTTTTGTGACTGGCTTCTTTCCCATTCCATAATGTGAAATGTTTTGAAGGTTTATCCATGTTGCAGCTTGTAGCGGTACTTTATTTCTTTGTATTACCACATAATATTTGGTAAAATTTTGTTTATCTAATTATCACTTGATGGACATTTGTGTGTTTACAATTAGGGGATTTTTGAATAATGCTTCTATGAATGTTAATGTAAAAATTTATGTGTGAACCTATTTTCATTACTTTGGGAATGGAATATCTTTACTAGATTCAACTGCTTTGGGTTGAACAGTGACTACAACTAACCTTTTGAGGAACTTCCAGACTCTTTTGAAGCTGCTACATTATTTTACATTCCCACAACAGTGGATGAGGAATTCCATTTACTCCATATCTTTGCCGACACTGGTTATTTTGTGTCATTTTAATTATGATGATCCTGGTGTGTGTGAAGTGGTATCTCATTGCAGTTTTGATATGCAGTTACTTAGTGTGATATGCTCTTGAACATCTTTTCATGTGCCTATTGGCCACTTCTGTTTCTTCTTCTGAGAAATGTGTATAATATTCTCTGCTCATTGTTTAATTGGGCTATTTATCTTTTTATTATTGAACTGTAAGAGTTCTTTATATACCATGAATACAAGCCCCTTATCAAAGATTGATTTGCAGATATATTTTCTACTCTGTCAGTTGTCCTTTCATTTCCTTGAGAGTGTCCTTTGTTGTACAAAAATTTTAAATTTTGATGATGTACTCTCTATTTTGTTTCTTTTTTTTTTTGCCTTTGGTGTCATATCTGGGAAACCATGCATTATATAAGGTCTCAAAGATTTTCTTCTAAGAATTTAATAGTTTTAGTTATTACATTCAGGTTTTTGACCCACTTTGAGTTAATTTTTGTGTGTGGTATGAGATAGGAGATAGGGACCCAACTTAATTCTTTAGCATGTGTCTATCCAGGGGTCCCAGCACCAATTGTTGAAAGATTTTTTTTCATTGAATTTATTTTTTATTTTGCATATTTTATTTTCCATCTTTTAAAATTGTGTTTGTCATTTTTATATTTTCCATTTCTCTCCTTTTTTATGTTCATGTTTCCCTGTATATTCTTGAGCACATAAAGCATACTCTTAATAGCTGTTCTAAAAATCATTCTCTGCTCATTCTATGGTGTGCGATGTTTTCTTGTTTGTTTGTTGTATTAATTTTTTTTTTCTGACTATGGAACAGATGTCTCAGCTTGGTAATTTTTCATGGTATTCTAGACACTGAATTTTTACAGTTTTATTATTTGATTTTGTTGTATTTCTTTTAGTGTGTTATACTTTATTCTGGAGTGCAATTATGTTATTTAAGATCTGTACGATCAGTTCAAAAATTGTCTTTAAGGTATTTGTAAGGTCCTGTGTATAGCAACCCTAAATTCAGTGTTAATTTATTTCCACTACTAAGTGCCTTTCTGTGGTCTCTGTAGAATGCTCTTTGTATCATAACGTCTCTCCACTCTAACTGTTTGGAATACAAACTAGTCCAGTCCTACATGAACTACTGGCATTATTTGACTTATTGTTTTCTGGTTATTCTTTCTCTAGCTTCATGGAATTTCATACTCTGTGTTCTGTCATTATTCAGGCAAAAATTTAAGAAACCCCTCAGTAGATTGATGTGTGTATCTCTCTTTTCTCTCATATTTTGTCACCCAAATTCTTACATGGCCTCCCCAAAGTTTGACCTCTGTTTTCTCCACCAGATGAGCTCTCTGGGCTTTGTTTGCATTTGCTTCCCTGGGCTCCATCCTTAAAACTGCCTCCAGGTAGCAAGCCAGGGGAGTCATAGACTCATAGGCTCAGATGCCATTCCTGAGCTGCCTGTTATTTGAAAGTAGTTGTTTCATATATTGTTTCATTTTCTTGTTGTTTACAACTGGAGGTCAATTCCTAGAATGGTTAATGCTTGATGGGCAGAAGTGGAAGTCTTCTATCTGTCTGTTTTTATTTACAGTAATGAATCTCTGATAAACAACATATAGGTCTTGCTTGCTCTTTTGTTTTTTTAAAAATGTAGACTGAAAATCTCTGCCTTTTATCAGAGTATTTAGTCCATTTATATTTAATATAATACTGGTATAATTGAGTTTAAGTCTTACCGTCATGGTATTTGTTTTTAAAATTTACTTTATTTTTTCTTCTGTTGTTCTTCCCTTTGCCTTTTTTTGGATTAATTGAGTGTTTTTAAAGTCCACTTTTATCACTTTTATTGGATTTTTAGCTATACTTCTTTTGTGTTTTTTTTAGTGACTGCTGTAGTGATTGTAATAGTCATCTTTATCTTATCACAGTCTACCTTGAATCAATATTATACTACTTCATGTATAAGGTAAGAATATTACAATAGTGTAATTCCATTTGCTCTTTTCCTGTCCTTTGTGTAATTATTGCCATATATTTTACTTCTATGTATGTTATTAACCACACAATACATTATTTTTGGCTTTAAACAGATGATTTTCTTATAAAGAAATCATGATAAGAAAAAAATTCTTTTACTTACCCATGTAGTGTTCATTTTCTCTCATCTTTTTTTCCTATAGATCTGACTTGACTTCTGCTATAATATTTCTTTAGCTGGATGAACTTTATTTAACATTTATAAATACTATGTTTCTCAATTGTGGCTATAAAATATGTTGGTTTTCATATGCCTGAAAACGTTTTTATTGTGTAATTGCATGTCTTTATATCTGAAGGATATTTTTATTGGAAATAACATTCTAAGTTGACAGATTTTTTTTTTCAATAATTTGAAAGTATAATTTCCTTTTCTTCTGGCTTCCACTGTTTCTCTTAAGAATTCTTCTATTAGTCTTATTGTTTCCCTTTTGAAAACAGTATGTTTTTTTCCCTATCTCTGGCTTTTTAAAATAGATTTTTTTCTTAGTTTTTGAATGTCAGTAATTTTAATATGATGTATCTAAGTATCAATTTTATTTTCCATTGTGATTGCGAATTATATGGGTTACTTATTCCTAGCTTGATTTTTTTCCATCGTTTTTGTAAAGTTTTCAGCCATTATCTCTTCAAATATTGCCACCTGTCCCATTGTGTCACTCTGTCTTCTATTTCCAGGAGTTTGCTTTACTTATGTTAGGCTTTTTCACTATGTCCATAATTTTTCTTAATGTGTTCTCTGTATTTTATATTCTTGTGTCTCCTTTGACCTGTGTTTCAATTCACTAATTCTTTGTTTAGATGTTTCCATTTTTCTGTTCAGCTTATGTTTTAATTATTTATTATTATTTAACATAATACCCCAAGCTCACAGTATTAAATAAAATTAAACCATTTTATTCATGGTTTTGCATCTTATTTTCTTGTTGAATTCTGCTATGCAGTTCTTCTGTAAGTCTCTTCTGGTTGTGTATGTGTGTTTGTGCGTGTGTTTGTGTATGTGTGTGTATGTGTGTGTGTTTAATGTGACTACAGTTATCTGACCACCTGATTTGTTTTGGATGTTTTCAAAATGTTTCCCTCACATCGCTAGGAGTCTGAGCTGGCTGGTTGCTCTAGGGGTCATCAGCTATGAATGACTGTCTCTGCTGTCCTGTCATCTTCCAGTTTTGTAGACTGCTTCTGTACGTGGTATTCTTAGAATTCTAAGAAGGAGAGTGCAGAGTTTGTATGTCTCTTGAGGCCTAAGCTTAGAATTTGTATACCATCACTTCTACATTCTGTTGTTTTAAGGAAGTCTTGATGCCAATGCATGATCAAAGGTTGGGAAAATCCCACTTTTTTGATGAGAGCAAGGATAAAGTAATGTTATGAAGTTTGCACATACAGACATGAGAAGAATTTATGTCAGTTATTTTTCATCTCATCTAATTAGTTCTAACTTTTATGTATGTTTGTTTCTTTAAAAATTTTTTTAAACACTTATTTATTTTTGAGAGACAGAGGGAGACAAAGCATGAGAGGTGGGGGGAGATACCGAGGGAGATACAGAATCTGAAGCAGGCTGCAGGCTCTGAGTTGTTTGTTAGCACAGAGCCTGATGCAGGGCTTGAACTCATGAACTGTGAGATCATGACCTGAGCTGAAGTCAGATGCTTAGCCAGCTGAACCACTCAGACGCCCCTTTATGTTTGTTTGTTTGTTTCTTAAAATATGACTCATATGGCATAAAATCCTTCATGTTAAATGGTTTGTAGTATAATCAGTAGGTGTGTATCTATCATCATCATATAGTTCCAGAATAATTTACCCCAAAACAAAACCCCATACCCTTTAATAGTTTCTTCCTATTCTTCCTTCCCCCAGCACCCAAAAACCACTAATACACTTTATTTCTCTATGAATTTGTCTATTCCGGATACTTAAATGCAGTCATACAATCCTTGGGCTCTTGAGACGGGCTTCTCTGACTTAGCATAATGTTTTTAAGGTTCATTCATATGATAGCATATATTGTTAGTCCTTTGCTTCTATTTATGGCTGAATAATACTCAGTTATGGATACCGCACGTTGTGCATTCATCAGTTGATGGATCTTTGGCTTATTTCCAATCTTCTGCTGTTATGAATAATGCTGATGTGAATATTTTCATATAGGCATGTTTTAATTTTTTTTGGTATATATGTGGGAGTGGAATGTTTAGTCATATGATAAATCTGTATTTAAACTTTTGAGGAACTGCCAGGCTGTTTTCTAGAGATACTGCACCAGATTTTTACATTACCACTAGCAATATTTGTGGGTTCTAATTATTTTACCCTCACCAACACTGGTTTTTGTCCATTATTTTGATTATTACTATCCTAGTGGATATTAAGTGTTAGCTCATTGTGGTTTTTTTTTTTTTAAGTTTGTTTGTTTATTTATTTATTTATTTATTTATTTATTTATTTATTTATTTATTTTAACGTTTTATTTATTTTTGAGACAGGGAGAGACAGAGCATGAACAGGGGAGGGTCAGAGAGAGGGAGACACAGAATCTGAAACAGGCTCCAGGCTCTGAGCTGTCAGCACAGAGCCCGATGCGGGGCTCGAACTCACGGACCGCGAGATCATGACCTGAGCCGAAGTCGGCCGCTTAACCGACTGAGCCACCCAGGCGCCCCAAAGTTTGTTTATTTTTTGATAGAGATAGAGATAGAGTGTGAGTGTGGCAAGGGCAGAGAGAGAAGATCCCAAGCAGTCTCGGCACTGTCACTGCAGAACCCAATGCAGGGCTCGAACTCAGAACCATGAGATCATGACCTGAGCTGAAATCAAGAGTCTGACAACTTGACCAACCAAGCCCCTCATTGTGGGTTTGATTTGCATTTCCCTTATGACTAATGATGCTCTTTTCATTTGCTCATTAGCATTCATTTATCTTCTTTGGAAACTATCTACCCAAATACTTTGCCCTTTTTAGTTTTTTTTAATATGAAATTTATTGCCAAATTAGTTTCCCTACAACACCCAGTGCTCATTCCAACAGGTGTCCTCCTCAATGCCCATCACCCACTTTCCCCTCCCTCCCACCCCCCATCAACCCTCAGTTTATTATCAGTTTTTAAGAGTCTCTTATGGTTTGCCTCCTTCCCTCTCTGTAACTTTTTTTCCCCCTTCCCCTCCCCCATGGTCTTCTGTTAAGTTTCTTAGGATCCACATAAGAGTGAAAACATATGGTTTTTGTCGTTCTTTGTGTGACTTATTTCACTTAGCATAACACTCTCCACTTCCATCCACATTGCTACAAAAGGCCATGTTTCATTCTTTCTCATTGCCAAGTAGTATTCCATTGTGTATATAAACCACAATTTCTTTATCCATTCATCAGTTGATGGGTATTTAGGCTCTTTCCATATTTGGGCTATTGTTGAAAGCACTGCTGTAAACATTGGGGTACAAGTGCCCCTATGCATCAGCACTCCTGTATCCCTTGGGTAAATTCCTAGCAGTGTTATTGCTGGGTCATAGGGTAGATCTATTTTTAATATTTTGAGGAACCTCCACACTGTTTTTCAGAGTGGCTGCACCAGTTTGCACTCCCACCAACAGTACAAGAGGGTTTCCATTTCTCCACATCCTCTCCAGGACCTATAGTCTCCTGATTTGTTCATTTTAGCCACTCTGACTGGCATGAGGTGATATCTTAAATAATAGTATTTTTAGAGTTATTTATGTGTTCAGGGTTATTGGAGATATGATCCTTAAATATTTTCTCCTATTCTGTAGAATGTCTCTTCACTTAAATTTTTTAAAAAAATATTTATTTATTTTTGAAGGAGGGAGAGACAGAGCATGAATGGGGGAAGCATAGAGAGAGAGGGAGACGTAGAACCCGAAGGGGCTCCAGACTCTGAACTGTCAGCACAGAGCCAATTGTGGGGCTCTAACTCATGAACTGTGAGATCATGACCTGAGCTGAAGCCAGAGCTTAACGGACTGAGCCACCCAGGCGCCCCTGTCTCTTCACTTTCTTGATGGTGTTTTTTAAGGGACAAAGGTTTCTTATTTTGATGGTATCCAATATATCTGCTTTTTTTCTATTGGTTACTCCTGCTTTTGGTCTCATATGTAAAGAACTCTTGTCTAATTCAAAATCATGAAGATTTACACATATTTTCTTATAACATTTTTATCATTTTAGCTCTTACACTCAGATCATTGATCTGTTTTGAGTTAATTTAAAAAAAAATATTTATTTATTTATTTTGAGAGAGAGAGCGAGTGAGCACAAGTGGGGGAGGGACAGAGAGTGAGGGAGAAAAAAAATCCCAAGCAAGCTCTGTACCATCAGCACAGAGCCTGATGCAGTGTTTTATCTCATGTACCGTGAGATCATGAACTGAACTGAAATTGACAATCAGACGCTTAACAGACTGAGCCACCCAGGTGCCCCTAGAGTTAATTTTTGTATATGTTATGAGGTACAAGTCCAAATTTTATCTTTTGCATGTTGTTATCAAGTTATCCCAACATCACTGGTTGAAAAGACTGTTCTTTCTCCATTTAATGGTCTTGTCACCCTTGTTGAAAATCAGTAAATTATAGATGTATGGGATTGTTTGTGGACCTAATTCTATTTTCTTTATTGCTGTGTCTCTCTTTATGCTAATACTACACTGGTTTGATTGCCGTAACTCTGTAGTACGTCTTGAAATTGGGAAGAGTAAGCGGTCCTCTAACTTGGTTCTTTTTTTTTTTTCCCAAGATCATTTTGGCTAGTTGGTATTTGTTGTAACTCCTACAAATTTTAGGATCTTCTTGTCTCTTCCAAAAAAAAATGTGTTTGGAATTTGATAGATGCTGCATTTAGTTTGTAAATCAATTGGATGATTTGCTATCTTAATATTAAGCCTAATAATCTGTGAATAGAAGTCTTTCCATTAATTTCTTTCAACAATGTTTTGTAGTTTTCAAAGTACAAGTCCTCTATTTTTGTATTTAAGTATACTTCTAAGTACTTTATTCTTCCTAGTGCTATTGTCAGTAGAATTGTTTTCTTAATTTTATTTTTGGGTTGTTCATTGTAAGTGTATAAAAATACAATGAAGCTGATTTCCCTATAATTGATCTTTTATTCTACAATATTGCTGAATTTGTTTATTAGCTCAAATATTTTTTGTGTGGATCCCTCTTAGTTTGCTATATGTAAGATCATGTCACCTGCAAATTGAGTTAGTTGTAAACATTTTCTTAAAATCTAAATGCCTTTTGTTTCTTTTTCTGCCTAATTGCCCTTTCCAGAACCTCCAGGACAATGTTGAATAGAAGTGACAAGAGAGGGTATTTTTGTCTTGTTCCTGATCTTAAAAGGAAAGCTTTCAGTCTTTCACCATTTAAATATGATGTTAGCTATGTACGTTTCATATATGTTCTTTACAGTTTGATGCAATTCCTTTCTTTTCCTAGTTTGTTGAGTATTTTCCATGTATTGAGATGATCATGTTAGTTTTTTTCTCCTCTTTCTCCATTAGTATGGTGTATATTTGATTGTTTCCTAGTTGTTCAAACAAACGGGTTTATCCCAATCCTGGGATAAGTTCTGTTTGGTCATGATAAATAATCCTTTTTATATGCTAGTGGACTCATTTTGCTACTGTGTCTTAAGGATTTTACACCTATTAACATAAGTGCTGTTGGACTGTCATCTTTTTTGTGATGACTTTGGTCTTTGTATTGGGTTAGTATTAGTAGTCGTCTCATAGAAACAGGACGTTTTTTCTTTGCTTCTCTATTGTGGAAATATTCTTGAATAATTAATATTAATTATTCTTTAACCATTTGGTAGAATTCACGAGTGAAGCCAGCTGATCGTGAGCTATATTTTGCTGGTACTTTGTTGATTGCTGACTTATTTGTTTGTTTGTTTGTTTGTTTGTTTGTTTGTTTTTATTGGAGTGTAGTTGACATAAAATGTTACAGTAGCTTCAGGTGCACAGTATAGTGACTCAACAACTCTGTACGTTATGCTGTGTTTCCCAGGAGTGTAGCTGCCATTGGCTGTCATACAGCACCATTGAATGTATTCTCTATGCTGTACCTTTCATCCTTGTGACTCATTCATTCTGTGACTACAAGCCTGTACCTCACTCATTCTCTTCATTGTTAGAGTTTATGCATATTTTCTACTTCTTCTTAAGTCAGTCTTGTTGTTAGTATCATTCCAAAAAGTTGTCCATTTTATCTAGGTTTTCTAATTGATTGGCATACAGTTGTTTATAATGTTCCCTTATAATTCTTCTTTCCTACCCTTTGTCAGTGGTATATCACCTCTTCCTTCCTGATTTTCTTTTTTTTAAGTTTATTCATTTATTTTAGGAGAGAGAGAGGGAGAGAGAGGGAGAGAGAACATGTATTTAACTGTGAGTGAGTGGAGGAGGAGCAGAGAGAGAGGGTGCGAGAATCCCAAGCAGGCTCCGTGCTGTCAGTACAATGCCACAGCTCTATACCACGAACCATGATCATGACCTGAGCCAAAAGTCGGATGCTCGACTGACTGAGCCACCCAGGCACCCCTTCAAGGTTTTTCTTTTCTTTTTTCTTTTTTGAAAAAGTTTATCATTCTTTTTTTTTTAAAGTTTATTATTTTTGTGAGCTGGGGGAGGGCCAGAGAGAGGGAGACACAGAATGCAAAGCAGGCTCCAGGCTCTGAGCTGTCAGCACAGAGCCTGTTGAAAGGCTCGAACCCACGAACTGCAAAATCATGACCCATGGTTCAGTTTCTCTCTCTTCCTTGAGGATGAAAGATTGTATCACCTGGCCATGCTGGGTTTTCAAACCCATGCCTCCTTATTCTTGCTTGTCTATTCTATGTATAGTGAAATTCAGTTGCTACCTCAAAATTCTTTCTTTGGATCTTGTTTGAATCTCAGCTTTATTTCTAGCATCTGATAATCCCTTTTGGTTTAAGATAGGATATGTGTTAAAAATGTTTCAGTAAATTTTAGCCTTGATTTTCTGTGTATATATCTTTTGAATTTTATTGAGAATGTCAAGCAGATATTTTAAATGTTTTACATCTGTTTTATAGCACATATTTTTCAAAACTATGTACTTTATTTGCATATCAAATGCTGACTTTTCCATAATGTTTTATTTTCATTTTTTTGTGTGTGTTTGCTTATCAATAGATACAGAACCATCTGGGTTTGTTTTAAAATTTAGACAAAACAGTGTGGATAGCTTCTCTTTAGGTTTATTCATGTTCCACAAGCAGGTTGTTATTAGAACCTTTCAAGTAACAATGTATCCTGGAAGAACTGTTAGATGTAAGCTTATATTACTCACTGTTCCAGCACCCTGATGCTAGTGGGAATCAAACATAATCATAGGCTTATTGTGTATCCTTTTCTTGTCTATGTTTGATACAGCCATTGTGCCTGGATTCTGCTTTCCGTAACATGCTTTCTCTTTTGCCATTGCTACTGTGCTAGTATAAACTGTAACAATGACCATTCCTTCCCCGTCCCCTCTCTTAGAAATTTTGCCAGCAGTTAGGTCTAAATTGAACCAGCTTTCTGGGGGGGGGGGTGTATTCATTACCTAAAACATTAGATTTTCCTGTATCACACTTTCTATCAGCTGTATGGCATCATGCCACTAATATGCTTCATGATTGCCCCAGAACTGCCTTCTGAAATGCTCATTTTCAAGAAGGGACAGTGAGTAGCCTTGCACCAGGGGTCCCCTTTTAATTTCCAGAGGTATTGTAGTTTACTACTTCCTGGTTTTATTTGTGTCATTGTCACAATACCCAAATTCCTGTCATTGCTGTCAAGTTTCCTTATTATCTTAGTGGTAATCTGAAGGGAGGATGTTAGATGTGATTGCTGAATTTAAACATCTTATTCAGAAGTTAAAGCATTTGTTTTTCTCATGAAAAAATGCAGCCAGGAGATTCATAAAATACTTATAGTAACCCATTTCTCATTTTAACTTTTTTAGGTAATGCTTTGCATGTAGTAGGCACTCAATAAATTTTGTTTTTACCTGAGTGAATTAGTAGTGTCACATAATAAACTTTCTATGAAACAACTTATCTTTTAAAACAAATGTTAAAAAGTTAAAGTTCTTAACATTGTTTCTTATTATAGAAGTAATAGGAATTTATTATAGAAAATTGATGATGCAGAAAAATCTTATTAAATTAAAATAACCACAATTAATTTTTCCATAGGCATATTTATACATTTTAAAACAAAATTTTGAGCATTCTAAACATAATGTTTTGTGTTTTGATTGCACTTAAATTATCATGGACTTTTTTTTCTAAATTTCCTTGTCATTGTTTCATAATGTAATAGAAAATGTGAAAACTTATCCTTTCCTCAATTTTATAAAGAGGATGATGATTATTTAGCATTTTCCCGTGATGACTTTGTGTTATTTCTATCCTGTGTTATAGTAGAGTTATGCTTCTGAAAATTTCTGTAAGGTATAGGTATTTGGTTTTCACTGTTTTTGCCAGTGCATTTGTTTATCCTTTGAGGTTAACACTTGTTGATAACCTTATGCTAGTCTCTCAGGATTTCCCTCTCACTTTCAAATTTTCTACACACAAGAGGTGGTATTTAATGTCTGGTCTTTTGATTCATACTTCCTGATTGTGTGTTTGTTTCTGGCATTCATTATCTGCGTGACTTTGGGTGGTTGCTTTACCCAGGCTTGCTTATCTTAGAAATGGTCCTCTGCTGTAGTGCTTTCCACATAGAATCGTTGTGAGGATTAAATGATATAATTCATGTAAACCACCTGCTATACTATGTGGCAATGGGGTGGTATTTATATATTTTAGAACAGGTGTAGTATGTGCACTGACCAACTAGAATAGATGCTAGCCACAAACGGTTGGTTGACTGAACATTGGCTTCCCTGGTCAACGTAAGGGAAACCTCAAATAAAGGTTATCTTAGTTGTAATAATGATGAAGATGATTATGAGGGTGGCAGTGATGATGGTGTTTGGGCAAGCAGTTACCAAACCAAGTCATTATGCCCCAAATAAGCACCAAAGGTGTGAGCTTTCATATATGAACTTGATCTCTCATCTGAAATTTTTGGATTCTGTTGTAAAATTAATATCAAAACCTATTAAATTTTATATTATGAAGACATAAAAAGTCAGGCTTTAAATGTGATTCTTTTTAGTTCACAAATAGAATTTTTAGTAAGCCTTGAAGCTTTTCTTATCCAAAGAAGAGAAACATTTGTGTAAATTAATTTAAAAGTGCTATTTTTTGATAATTCTACACGTATTTTTTTCAAGTAAGGACGTATATAGTCTCAAAGTTTTCTGTATTTATTGATCCTTTGTTGTTATGTGTAAATATAATAAGATGCATTTTCAATATTCTTTATCAAAGCTATATTATTCAGTCTTGTGCTTATATAACTTAATACGCATAATACATGAATCTTTAAGGAATAGTTAAAAAGTATTCTTTTTGGCTGTAACTTTTATGTTTTACTCTATTGCTTGCCCCTACATATTATAGAGCATTGGACAAAATTTTAACACAGAATTTACTATATAAATTGTCCTGCTTTAATATTTGAGCCACATATGTTATACATAATAAAAATAAAACTTGGGAAATGTCCTTTGGACTTTGCTATCATTCAAATTTGTAAAATAAATTCTTTGTCTTGATAGCTATTATACTTGCTATTGTGATGCAGATATTTGTAATATTTTTACTCTTTTCTTTAGCTTGCCAGTGTAATGGACATAGCACTTGCGTCAATAATAACGTGTGTGAACAGTGTAAAAATCTCACCACAGGAAACCAGTGTCAAGATTGCATGCCAGGTTATTACGGAGATCCGACTAACGGAGGACAGTGCACAGGTAAGTAGTTTTTCCCTTACTTGTGTATTTGTACGACAGAAATGAAAGTTGAGAAAGATGAACCTCTTGTGGAAAATGCTATCTTATTGTGGAAAATACATTTTATTAAGGAAAATTTTTCCCATGAAGCTTAAATATTTTTGGAAAGTAGTATTTATTCATTAGAGACGATGTGAGCTATAACAGTTTTGTGGTATACTTACTTTAAAAAGTATTTTTCTTATTTCAAAATGAATACATGTTTATTATAGGAAATTTAGCAAATGCAGATACATTAAAAATCACCTATAATCTCACTATTCACAATCACTGCTGATTGTTTTCTGTATCTATTTTTATTTTTTAAATATTTATTTATGTTTGGGAGAGAGAAAGAGAGAGAGACAGAGACAGAGTGTGAGCGGGGGAGGGGAACAGAGAGAGGGAGACACAGAATCTGAAGCAGGCTTCAGGCTCTGAGCTGTCAGCACAGAGCCCAATGTAGGGCTCGAACTCAAGAACCACAGGATCCTGACCGGAGCCGAAGTTGGATGCTTAACCAACTGAGTCACCCAGGCGTCCCTGATTGTTTTTTAATAATAGTAAATTATTGTTTAGACTTTAGAAATAAGAAACAATTAAAGGTTTTGTGTATGCCTTACATCAGGTAAGATTTTTGTGTTTGCAGTCAATCCTGAGCTGAAATCCCTCTCTGCCACTGTTTACGTGTCTGGCCGTGGCCACTTAACCTTAGTGCCTCCTTTTTTTCATATGCAAAAGGCAGATGATAAAGATCGAATGAGATCACATGTAATAGAGGTCATGTAATAGGAATTGAAGGACATTAAAGGAGCATTTTAAGTGCTATTCTCATCATGTTTTTTTTTTTTTTTTTTACTAAACTCTACTTTTCTCTATCTTCCCCTCTATCCTGCTGCTTTTTCCTCTTATTTTGCAGAGAATTAAAAAAAATTTTAATGTTTATTTTTGAGAGTGAGAGAGAGACAGCAAGAAGGGGAGGGGCAGAGAGAGAAGGAGGCACAGAATTCCAAGCAGGCTCTAGGCTCTGAGCTGTCACATGGAGCCCAGTGTGGGGCTCGAACCCATGAGCCATGAGATCATGACCTGAGCCTAAGTTGGACGCTCAACTGACTGAGCCACCCAGGCACCCCATGCCAGAGAATTTTTAAGTGTTCTTTTAAGTTTCCTTTTAAATTATAATTTTATAGTAATCCTTTTTTTATTAAAATATGAGTGGAGGAGGGGCAGAGACAGAGAGGGAGACACAGAATCTGAAACAGACTCCAGGCTCTGAGCTGCCACCACAGAGCTCAAACTCGGGAATGGTGAGATCATGACCTGAGCCGAAGTTGGATGCTCAACCGACTGAGCTACCCAGGTGCCCCCATAGTAATCCTTTTTTATATCTAGATTGGTCCTTGTCCCTTACATTTTTAATCCATTATTTATAATGGAGATTGCCCATAAAGCACCCACAGAAAAGCCTCCATTATTGGCTGTGGAAAGATGAAGACTCTCTAGAAGTTTTAACACTGCTTGCATATTGTGAATAATGCTGCTGTGAACCTTATTGCCGAGTCTTTGTTGAATACTGGTTTTCAATTCTTTTGTATATAAACTAGGAGAGGAATTGTGGGGTCATGTGGTAATTCTATGTTTAACTTTTTGTAAAAGTGCCAAATTGTTCAAGTTGTTTTCCATAGTGGCTGCATCATTCTGTATTTTCACCACAAATGTCAAAGATTCCAATTTCTCCACATCCATGCCAACACTTGTTATTTTCTATATTTAAAAAAAATTTGATCCTTCTAGTAGGTATGAAATGATATCCCTTTATAGTTTTGATTTGCATTTCCTTAATGACTAGTGATGTTAAGTATCTTTTCATGTGGTTGATAGTCATTGTAGATTTTCTCTGGAAAATTTTTAAATTGTGGTAAAACATACATAACATAAAATTTACCATTTTACCATTTTTGTGTTTGTAGCACAGAGGCAATAAGTGCATTTATATTGTTTTAAGAGAGTCATTACCATCCAACTCCAGAACTTTTTTCATCTTGCAAAATGCAAACTCTATAATTATTAAATAATAATTCTGCATTACCTTCACCCCAGCTTTTGGCACCATTTTACTTTTTGTCACTATGAATTTGAGTGCTGTAGGTAGTTTGAAACACGTGGCATCCACACTATTCCATGTTGTCGCATGTGTCACAATATCCTCTCTCCTCAAGGCCTAAGGATATTCTGTTGTGCGCATACATGCATTTTGTTTATCCCTTCATCCACTGATGGACCCCTGAGTTGCTTCCACCCTTTGGTATTGTGCTGAATGCTGGGATGAACATAGGTGTACAAATACTTGTTCAAAATCCTGTGTCTTTTTTCTGTAGCTTTGAAGAAATGTCTGTTCAAGTCCTTTGCCCTTTTTGATTTGGGTTGTTTGATGTTGTCATTGAATTATAAAGGTTTTTTGTATATTCTGGATATGAAGCCCTTATCAGATACATGATTTGCAAATATGTTCTTCCATTCAGCGGGTTGTCTTTGTACTTTCTTTATACTGTCCTCTGGAACACAAAAGTTTTCAATTTTGATGAAGTCCAGTTTATATATTTATTTTTTTGTTGCTTGTGTTTTGGGTGCATTTCTAAGAATTCATTGGCCCATGCAATGTCATGAGGATTACCAAAGTATTAGTTTTTTGCCAACATAGGCAAAAGGAGCATTTGAATAACTATATTAGCTACAAAATATTTTAAATTAGAATGGCAAGTTTTATCACTCCAGTAGGCCTAAGTGCTTTTACAAGTATGTTCCCCTTTGGGGATGATACTTCTGTGCTAGGTTTAAGACTAAGTTCAGTTATTCTGTGTTAATTTTCGTTACTGACATTACACATCTGGCAAGCTGAGGCACAATGCAATGGAAAATTAAAGGGAATGAAAGATAAATGCCTATCTTATTCACTATTGCACATTCTTTGATAGTTTATGAAGCTGTAAATAATTCCTTATAGTTTCCTTGTTTCTTAAAGTTGGCAAGATAATATTTTGCTGTCTATGACTTCTCTATGGTGATGTAATATATGAAAGTCATTTTTATTTTTTAGGGCCACATTAGCTATCAAACTAAATCAACAATATGTCACATCTGGTGAATTATTTTTAATGCAGCCATGGCTAAAATCAATTTATAAAAAAATGGGAAGTGTAAATTTATTGCTATTTCTCTATTCACCTTATTGAAAAAGTTCATTTTTCATTAGTAGATGCATTTATTAAAATTCAAAGCTCTGATGACATTAACAGAAAGAAGGAAGTAGATTTATGTTTGAATGGTAAGGCTTTAGAAGTACTGCAGATTCAGATATTATTTTTTAAATTCAGTCTACTAAAGTCAATTTAACATTGTTGCCAATATTATATAAATGCACTTGTAGATTTTCCTCAGATTGCTCTTAGCCTATGGCACATTTATAGCTATTCTTTTATTAATTAACTCTTCAAAGTGGTTTTATTAATACTGGTCAGAGTGGCCAACATTAACAACACGAGAAACGACAGGTGTTGGTGAGGATGTGGATGAAGGGGAACCCTCTTGCACTGCTGATGGGAATGCAAACTGGTGCAGCCACTCTGGAGAACAGTATGGAGTTGCCTCAAAAAGTTAAAAATAGAACTACGCTACAATCCAGCAATTACACTACTAGGTATTTACCCAGAGGATACAAAAATACTGATTCAAAGGGACACATGCACCCTGATGTTTACAGAAGCATTATCAACAATAGTGAAGGTAGGGAAAGAACCCAAATGTCTATTGACTGATGAGTGGATAAAGAAGAGGTGGTGTGTATGCACAATGGAATATTACTCAGTCATCAAAATAATGACATCTTGGAAGACCTGGATGGCTCAGCTGGTTAAGCGTCCGACTTCGGCTCAGGTCATGATCTTGGGATTCGTGAGTTTGAGCCCCGCGTCGGGCTCTGTGCTGACAGCTCAGAGCCTGGAGCCTGCTTTGGATTCTGTGTCTCCCTTTCTCTCTGCCCCTTCCTCCCTCGTTCTCTCTCTCAAAAATAAATAAACATTAAAAAATTTCAAAAAGAGGATGAAATCTTGCCATTTGTCACAACATGGATGGAGCTAGAGAGAACTATGATAAGTGAGATAAATCAGAGAAAGACACAAATACCGTATGATTTCACTCATATGTGAAATTTAAGAAATGGAACAGACGTACATAGGGATAAAAAAGGAAATAGAGAGGCAGACCATAATAAAGACTCTTAACTATAGAGAACAAACTGAGGGTTACTGGAGGGGAGCTGGGTGGGGGATGGGCTAAATGGGTGGTGGGTATTAGGGAGGGCATTTGTTGGGATGGGCACTCGGTATCATATGTAAGTGATGAATCACTTTATTCTACTTCTGAAAGTACTATTACTTTCTATGTTAACTATGTTAACTAAATGGAAATTAAAAGCTTGAAATAAACCAAAACACTTTAAAAATGGTTTATTAAAATTACTTTGTTTCTCATCGATGTCCAGGAAGATTCTCTGATGCAAATTTGCTCTAGGGCTGCCTGCCATTTACTTCCATCCTTCTTTCTTTCCTTTCATCTATGTATGTTTGTATGTGTGTATGTGTGTGTGATCTATCATTTATCTATCATCTATCAGTCTTTGTAACTATGGAAGTGTGTAATATTGTAAAGAGCTTCGGCTTTGGAATCCTACTACTTGGGTCCATATCCAGGCAATGCCACTGTATCTTGGATAATTATTTAACCTTTTATTGTCTCAGTTTCTTCACCTAAAAATAGTGTGACTAATTTAATTTATTGTGAGGCTTAAATGAGATACTTTACATAGGATATAATATGTGTTTCTGGCAAATGTTAACTCTAGAATGCTATTATTGCAATTATTACTATTATTCTTATTATTACAGTTGATAACACCAGTAGGCTTAAGTATGTTAAGAAGAATGTATAATTTAGACTTTTGGAACAGTATTATTTTTGTCATATAAGCTCCAATCTGACTCATGAATTTTAGTAAACGAAAATAAGTGAATGCTTCATTGAATAGGATGGCTTAGTATACTACAATGGCTCAACACTTAACACACTGAATTTCCAATGAGGGATTACCCCTGAATTCACATACTATTATTGAGTACTTAACTATATGCAAAACCCTGTGTTAGGACTTAAATTTCTATACATCGTGTGGGTGCTATAATAGTGTTATGAAGAGTTTGAATGAGAGAAACAGGGAGAAAAAGACTAATTCTGTCGGAAGGATCTGGGTAGGCCCTTTGGAGCTGAGTTCAGTTTATAAATTTCAGTGTTACGTGTTTTATCATTAGTTGCATGCTTTCATTATACCTTGTTCTCAATGTGAGACAACTGAACTATAATGCTGTCAATCCCTAAAATGTTTTAAAATATTTATGTGTACTTGTTTTGAGTATTCATGAAAAGATGTATTATAAGAACAAAAAATCCTCTCCAAATCATGAAATGTAAGCATTTTAAAAGTTGCAGTCATGTATGATCAAGAGTTTTCTTCATCTAGCTTTTACTGTTTTTGGTTAATTTTTTGCAGGATGTTTAATGGAATTAGTTGGTATTATCAATAAGATTATTTATCATTGCATTCATAATTGGTTTTGGCAAAGTCTAATATTTATTAAATTATGTCTTTTAGTTCATTTTGTTGTTCTTTTCATAGGCTTTTGAATAATAAACACTGCTGATTTATTTTTCTTCCTACATATGTTTTTATTTTTAATGTGATAAAGAAACTCTTATTATTTTCCAATTTTGGAAAAAAAAGAGTCTGTCAACATAGTGACAGTTCTATTTTTATCTTTGTTTCTTATGAATACAACTTATGTTTTTCTTTGTGATAGATTGTGGATATCTGCCCATAATTGACTGTTACAGAAGTATATAATATTTCAATAAATACACTGGATTATGACACAACTATCCTCTGAGCCTAGAGGGTAGTAAAAAGGAATATGAATGAACTCTTCTTTCTCTTGAGTATGATGGGAGATTTTTTAATTTCAAACCCTTCTCACATATTACAGGTGTTTATAGGAGCTGAAAGTTTATAACCAAATGAACTTGAGCGTTTCTTGAAATAAGTGTAAGAAGTTTAATACTCTCAAACTGGGAACATTGACCTGAATAATCTAAAACTGCAGATAAATGAAAATTGCTTGACATGTAAATCTTATTTCTGTTAATTATTTTGACACAAAAAAGTCAAAACTTGTATTTTCTTAGTATACATGATTATAAAGGCCAACCTGAGACTTAAATATCCCAAAGAGAGGTCATTAAATGAATAATTATATAATTAGATGTAGATATTTAGTATATGGTATAGGTATGAGGTTTTACTTTGATTAAATATTTTCTTCAGTGGGGCACCTGGCTGGCTCAGTCAGTTGGGTATCCGACTTCAGCTCAGGTCATGATCTCATGCTTTGTGAGTTCAAGCCCCGTGTCGGGCTCTGTGCTGACAGCTCGGAGCCTGGAGCCTGCTTCAGATTCTGTGTCTCCCTCATTCTGCCCCTTACCCCCTCACACTCTTTCTCTGTCTCAAAAATAAATAAACATTAAAATTTTTTAAAATATTTTCTTCAGAATAACGTTTTTTAGATAACTTTAAACACATTAAGAAAGCCAAGAAAGGCTTTTTAAACTATGCGGAGCTACCTGTTTAAATTGAATGATTAAAAAGAACCTTTATTTCATAGCTTCTACAATATTTTAGCTAGTTTGTCTTCTTTCTCTACTAATTATTTTGAAATGTTTTGTTTTTCTGGTCAAAGTTTTCCTCTAACTTCAGATACTCATAACTCTTTTATCTACTTCATCATTCTGAGCTCTTTTTATCTATCCTCATAAAAGGAATCAAAAGGGCAAGAACTGAGTACATGAAAAGTAGTTAGATCCAACATTAAGTCAGGTAATTTCAGAATGACCTTGATTGTGGGTTAGTAGAAGGTGCAGCTTACTACTTCCTTCTGTTAGATGCCTTTTCTTTAAAGTTTATTTACTTGAGAGAGGGAGGGAAGGGGGGGGGAGAGAGAGAGAGAGAGAGAGAGAGAGAGAGAGAGAGAGAGAGGGAGAGAGAGAGAGAGAGAGAATATGAAAGAGAACACATGCGTGTGTGTGCTACTGCATGAACAGGTGCAGGGCAGAGGAGGGGCAGAGAGAGAGAATCCCAAGCAGGCTCCGTGCTGTCAGCACAGAGCCAGACACGAAGCTGAATCTCATGAATCATGAGATCATGACCTGAGCCGAGTCAAGAATCACATATTCAACAGACTGAGCCACCCAGGTGCCCCAGATCCTTTTCCAATAGATGTCTGTGGGCTGAGCCTCATGAAACTGCTGGAGACATAGTCACTGAACTTTTGAGTGTTGAGGAACTTTGCTTGGCTTACTTTTGTACCTTGTTTCCTCAAGATCTCCTTTCCTATTTTTTTATTTGCACAAACTTCTACTTTCCACCTATCCTAACTTAAACTTAATCTTCATGTCAACTTCTGGCATTTGGTACTGTTATTTAAGGTTCTAGGCCTGATGATATAGAATATTTCCACCTCTAGTTACATGTTTTTAGCAATGAAGTGTGTCACTTGCTTTCTTTTCATTAGCACGAATGTATCACTAATGTATCACTAATGTATCAGTAATGTATCATTAATGTGTCACTAATGTATCTCATAGAATTTTAAAAACTACTGAATGATTTTAAATTTACAAGTACAACACTTATCTCTTTGCGACTAGGTAGAAGCCATTATTTTATTTTAAGTGTGTAATATTTCTCTTTAATTTCATGCGATGTAATCCTTAGCCCCCTTATCAAGCATGAGATTTTGTGTTATGAGGACCTGGTACTCTTTGGTTGTTTAAAAAGTGATGTTGGGTATTATAATTTAATTTAACAGTAAAAATGGCCCTTATACTATCATACAAATGTTAAGGAATTCTTACTTGCTTCAAATGGCAGGCCTAGGGTGAACACTAAAAGGTAGATTTAAAATGGAGCATATTCCTCCTATTCTGAAATGCCAACCATTTATTTAGTATACTCTAGAAAATTAGAGGTTACTCTAAGAAACTCTAAGCATGTATTTGGTTTTATTCTGATTTTTATGGATGTGTCAAAAAGCAAAATTATACTAAATGCCAATTTGGATACATACTTTTTCATTGCTCAGATAATGCACAAACACTAGTTAGTGATGGTGGACAAGTTAATTATATATTAGAAATGCCTAGAAGAGGTGTAGGAAAGCATCAGCATTAGTATTTTCTGTAAGTATTTCATAAACATATTAAAATCCTTTTAATATATTATTAACAAGGCACACCTTTTCTTTCAAGGTCCATTTTTATATACCATAGAATATGGATGCAAATATTTGCTTTTCTCTTAATTGCAAATAATTTTATCTATACCTTTTATCTTGCTTTTTCTCTGCGGGCTCATCTACTGATTTTATAAGAATAATAATCTGTATTTTTAGGATTTAAAGAAGTATATAACCATTTTATTGTGTATTTATTTTAATAAACAATTTTAATGTGTTTTTTGGTTTCCTGTTAAATGTTCTGTACAAGGTCACTACTGTTCATATTAATTCATTCAAAAAACTGAATTCAGTGACTTTGTTATTTAAAACTCTTCTCCCTTCATCCCCATCTTACTTGTTGATAATACCCATTAGGCCCACACGATTCCTCTCTTCTTTTGCTGTTGGGTGTTACAGGTTAGCTGAAGTGGAATAACTTCTTATTAAATGTTTGCTGAATGAATGAATGAATGAATGAATGAATGAATACCCTCTCTACAATTTCTATACCCTCCATACAATGTCTCCATTTGTAATCTACCTTTATATTTCCTTTATAAGAAGGGAAGCAAAGACATAATTTTCTTCCTAAGAACTTTCAGTAATTTTATTACCATTTCATAAATCTTTCATTGCATACAAAGTGAGAAATAAATTAAAAACTACTTAGTAAGACTTACAATGCCTTTTATGCTGTGCCCTAAAATAATTTTTTCTTGTTTCACATTCTATCTTGTTTCTCATATTCCCTCACATCTTTACTTCTCTTTTCCTGTACTTCCACATTTTAGTTAATGACACTAAAATTTTCTTTGTCAGTTAAACTCCAAGCATTACGTTAAAAGTATATAATAGTTAATACAATAAATGTATTAATAAATTATAATGTATAATAATCTATTAATAAATATATAATAATAGTCCATAATATATATAACTAATAGTTAATAGTTTATTTATGCCAGAAATATTGCTAGGAACTTTGCCTAAATTTTTATGTTTCATCCTAAGCATTTTATAAAGTATATACTATTATATTCATTTTTCAGGTGAGTAGACCAAGAATATAGGCCTAAGTACCATGTTAAAGGTTATGCCTACAGGTGCTAGAACCAGAATTCAAATGTGAACTACCTCATTCTTCTACTCCAAACCTGTATGCTCTCTCATATCTTGTTGAATCTTAGCTATAATCAGTGGTCAAGTCTTATCCATTTCAAAGCCACAGTAATATCCAGTTGTGTCTGTATTTTAGCCTAGGCTATTCTAATAGTTTCCCAACAGATCAGCCTCTCTTTCTTTTAATTATTCTTTTCTTATTTATTTATTTATTTATTTGAGAGAGAGAGAGAGGGAGAGAGAGAGAGAGAGAGAGCAGGGGAGGGGCAGAGAGAAAGGGGGAGAGAGAATCACGAGCAGGCTTTGTGCTGTCAGGCCAGAGCCCCAAGCAGGTCTCAAACCCAGGAATCCTGAGATCATGACCTGAGCTAAAATCAAGAGTTGGATGTTTAGCTGACTGAGCCACTCAGGTGCCCCTCTTTTGATTATTCTTTTATTTTATGGCCAGGACATTCATAATATTGTACCTTTTTACCTCAGGCCCAGCCACTCGTTCATTCAAACCCAGCTCTTTACCCATTTGAGCTACGTTTACTTCCCTGGACATTGCTGTACCTCTGAACTCCCCAAGTCATTTTCCAGATCTCATCTCTGGAAATTTCAGCCTGAAAATGTTTTGTAATATTTCTCCTAGCTTCAGGCAGTGTTGGTACCTCCATGGTGATAGGCATCAGTGTTTTTGTAAGTCATTGTTTACTTGTTTTTCTAAGTAGTATGCAGACTTGAGAAAAGTTTGTCTTATATGTTTTTAATTTTTTATATTGTGTTTGTATCCTCATTCCATAGGTGGTAGTACTGTGCTTGGTTTATAGTTAGCATTTTGTTATATGAGTGTTACTAGGAAAATACAATATTTGTGTTTTCTGTTTTACTCATTTGCACATAATCTATAAGAAAAATAATTCAAATTTCCTAGCTAAGTAACTTTCTAGTTTCAACCAATATTTTCATTAGAGCAAGAGGTAAAAAAGTAGCTTACTGTTATTTGCAAGCTGATTTTTCTTTAAAAAAAAAAAAAAAAAAAGAAAGAAAGCTATAGAGATGCCTGGGTGGCTCGGTTAAGCGTCTGACTTCATCTCAGATCATGATCTTGCAGTCCGTGAGTTCGAGCCCTGCATTGGGCTCTGTGCTGACAGCTCAGAGCTTGGAGCCTGCTTTAGAGTCTGTCTGTCTGTCTGTCTGTCTCTCTCTCTCTCTCTCTCTCTCTCTCTCTCTCTCTGTGCCTCCCCCACTCACACTCTGTCTCTCTCTCAAAAATAAATAAACTTAAAAAAAAAAAAAGCTCTTTTGTTTTTCATTAATAGAGGGAACAGTGAAGCAATTTTGGTTCCACGTGTATATTTTATTTTGCTGGGAATGAAGACTGGTTTTAATAATTATAGATGATGTTTTATTCTTTACTCATAACTTATTGAGCAGTAAGTCAATATTTTATATATAAGTTTTTTTGTTAAGTACTGAAAAAAGAAGTTATATGAAGTTTAGATAAGGAAGAAAGTGCAATTTATATAATTTTCTTCTATTCCTAGTTTTTCTAGAAAAGATAAATAGAATCTCTGTGTTTCACTTTTCAAACTTACCGACCACATTTCTCCTCATTGATGTATTAATTTTCGGGTCATTTTAACAGAATGTATTGTCCTATAAATGTTAGCAGCTAACTTCCAAATAATATCTATTTCACTTTATCATATAATTTGTATTTTAAAAGTATATTTTTCATATTCTTCTATCTGTCAACAGCTAGTTCTTTCATTCAGTAAAAGAAAGCATTTGGGTATATTATCGGTAATAGAAGACATTTGGGGAATTATCCACAGAGGAAGATTTTTTTTTTCTTGAAATGGTAAGGTCTAGTGTTTTCTTGAGAAATGAAATCGCTTATTTCACATATTGCTAACAGCATCCCTTCTCAAAATGGAAACAAAACAAAACAAAACCCTTAATAACTTGTAGAGAAACAAGAACACCTCAAAGTTATTAAACATAATGTTGTTATTTACCTACAGGTCAAAAGCATAAGCCTGTATTTTATTTTTGGGAGGTGTATAAATGTTTAATCTTTTCAAAATTGAAAAGGTCTATTTAACTTTTTTTGCTTTGACATAATTTAATACAAAAGTTGCAAGTAAATACACAGTCTCTTCCCTCTTCTTGGTGTCTCAGTTAATCATTGAAGACTTGATAGGCCTTTATCCCTTAAATACTTTAGTGATATTTTCTAAAAACTAGAAATTCTGTAACCTTATAGTTACAGAAATCAGGAAATGAACATTGGTGCATATTGTTATTAAATGTAGACCTTACTTAGATTCCACCATTTGTCCCAGCATTGTTCTTTTTTTTTTTTTTTAATTTTTTTTAAAAAGTTTATTTATTTTTGAGACAGAGAGAGACAGAGCATGAACAGGGGAGGGCCAGAGAGAGAGGGAGACACATAATCCGAAACAGGCTCCAGGCTCTGAGCTGTCAGCACAGAGCCCTACATGGGGCTCGAACTCACGGACTGCGAGATCATGACCTGAGCCGAAGTCGGACGCTTAACTGATTGAGCCACCCGAGCATTGTTCTTTAGAGAAAAAGAAAATCCAAGATTACTGGTTGTATTCATTTATATGTCTCTTTACACTTCTTGCATCTGGAACATTTTTTGAGCCTTTCTTTTTATCTAGTGATGTTGACATTGTTTAGGAATACGGCCTAGTAGTGTGTGTGTATATAGAATGTGCTATGGCTTTGTTTGACATGTCTTTATGATTATATTCTGATTACACACTTTGGGCAGGAATACCACTGAAGTTATGCTAAATTGTTTTCACCATATTGAGCCACATGCTATCATCGTTCCGTTAATGTTCAGTATGAACGTTTGGATAAAGTGTTGTCTGCTAGATTTATGCACTGTAAAGTTACCTTTTTGTCCTGTCATGAAAAAAGTATCTTTTGGGAGATACTTGGAGACTGTGAGTATTGTATTAGTTCTTAAACTTTGACCTACTAGTTTTATGATTTTTACCAAATGATTTTCTCATTCATCAGTTTTCCATACTGATTATTTGGCTTGATTTTACAGTGAAAAGCTTTCTCTTCTTTAGTTTGTATATCTTATCTATGTATCTATCTATGATCTATCTATCTCTTTGTATCATTATCTATTTTTCATATATCTATCAGTGAACACTTTATCATTCTTTGAGCATTTTCTTGTGTTTTCGGTACTGTCTTGTAATATTCCTGCCCTGACTGGCAACTGGCATTTCTTAAGCTGCCCTGTTTCTGTTAGTGGGCTCTTTGCTACAAAGACATTTTTATTTCTGGATCATCTCAACAGACAGAACAGGAGAATAAATATCTGTGTACATACGTGCATATATGTGTGTCTACCCATAGACATATATATATTCTTATACATAACTACACACACTGGTACACATTTTTACCTCTATTTGTATTTTATATTAAAATCCATGAGTTTACACTAATACCTAATTTTCTGTCCCTTACTACAGGGTTCATTCTATTCTTCCTACTTTCCAGATTTTTAATCCAACTTTCATTATCCACAGCATATATTTTTTTAATTTCTTCAGTCTTAGAATGTACAGAAGGTATTTCCAGAGTTGTAACCCATACCTCTGTGAAAAGGAAGAATATTAATTGGAGGTTAGCATTTATTTATTTATTTTGTCTCCAGTGTGAGGACATATAATCTCTAACTGTGTTTAAAAATTACTTGTGTTTGGGGCACCTGGGTGGCTCAGGCTACTGAGTGTCCGACTTCAACTCAGGTCATAATATCACAGTTTGTTGGTTTGAGCCCTGAAGCGGCTCACTACAGTCAGTGTGGAGCCTTGCTTCAGATCCTCTGTCCCTTCTTTTTCTGCCCCTCCCCTGCAATGTGTGCTCTCTGTCACAAAAACAAGTAAATGTTAAAAAAAAAAGTACCTGTGTTCATTCTTTTTCCCTCCTTCAGTGTGGTTGTTAGTCATCTGAGTAAGGGTCATTCATTTATATCTGTGTTTAGTTAGCTTTAGCCTAGACCCCATCAGTATCATTGATGTTATTTTCTTTTTTGAGTATGTGAAACATTTACATGGTCCCCAAAGTCAGGAATGTACAAAAAGTCATTTTCCTCCCTACCTCCTCCCCGCCCCCCCCCCCCCCATTCTTTCCATGACATTCTTATTCATGCCTTGTAAGCAACCTGTCTCAAACCATTCTCTGGTTTATCCTCCCTATGTTTTTTAAATTAAATATGCAGAAACATGCACATTTTCTTATTTTTTTACACAAAGGGTAACATGTCTATTGTACTTTTTTTGTCATATAATAACATACTTTGGAAATCATTCCATGTTACTTACAGAGATCTTCCTCATTCTTTTTATAGCTACCTAGTACTGCATTTTGAGAATATACCACAGTTTATTCAACTATTCTCCTAACTCTGAATATTTAGGCGAATTCCAATAATTTCAAATGCCAGTAATGGTAGCGGAAACTTTTGTGTGCATAGATATTTCTGTATTATAAGAGGTGTTTCATCAGGATAAATTCCTCAAAGGGAGCATGCTAAGTTAAGAGATAAAAACATACACAGTGTTGCTAGCAATGATTGTACCAGTCTGCATTCCCACTAGCAGTGTATAAGAGTACCTATTTCCACATAGATTTGTGAACAGAATATATTTTTATACTTTTCAACTTTTGTCTGATAGGTGAAAATTAGTAAATGAGTGTTTTAATTTTTAGTTCTCTTATGGGTGAAGTTAAACTTCTCTTTATGTATCTAAGGACCATTTTTATATTTTATTTTAATTGTCTGTGTATTTATTCAATTCTCTTTGGGGATATTTTCATATTTTTTCCTCAATTTGACAAGAGTTCTTTACTTATTAGGAATATTATCTATCTGTTGAATAATTTTCTCTAAGTTGGTCTGTCTTTTGATCTTGCTTATGGTGATTATTATTTATTTTGCCATGCTGAAGTCTTTATATTTTAATGTCATCAAAATTATCACTTATTTTATTTTAATGTTGTTTTGAATGTTTATTTGAGAGAGAGAGAGAGAGAGAGAGAACCCAAGTGGGGAAGGGGCACAGAGAGAGAGGGAGACACAGCATCTGAAGCAAGCTCCAGGCTCCAAGCTGTCAGCACAGAGCCTGACATGGGGCTCAAACCCATAAACCTTGAGATCATGACCTGAGCTGAAGTTGGATGCTCAACCGACTGAGCCACCCAGGTGCCCCAAAATTATCACTCTTAGAATTAGAGTTAGAATACTTTTTTTTTTTTTTTTTTTTTTTTTTTTTTTTTTTACATTCTAGTTATCTAAGTTACCTGTATATTCTTGGCTTACTTGTATAGTTTTACTTTTTTACATTTAGGTCGCTGATGCTTTTGGAGTTTAATTTTGTGTATGGTGTGAAGTATGGATCTAAGGTTACCTTTTTTTGGGGGTGCCTGGGGTGGCTCAGTCAGTTAAGCTACCGACTCTTGATTTCAGCTCAGGTCATAATCTCACGGTTTGTCCCTTGTGGCTCCATGTTGACAGCGCAGAGCCTGCTTGGAGTTTTCTCTCCCTCGGTCTCTGCCTTTCCCCTGCTTGTGCTCTCTCTCTCTCAAAATTAATAAATAAATTTTAAAAATTAAAAAATATAATGTAACCTTTTTCTATCCATTGTCCCAGTGACATTTGTTTTAAAAAATCATTTTGATCCATGATTTAATATACACACTTTTTATATACTAAAGTTTCATATGTATTTGGTTCTATTCATGGATTTTCTATTGTACTCTGCTGAGCTGTTTCTCCATTGATGTGCCATTATCTCAGTGTTTTAATTATAGAGAGCTTATAAATGTTTTAATATCTAGTAAGCTGGTTTTTTTTAAGCTTTTTTAGTGTTTTCCTGGCTATTCTTGCATGTTTATTTTTTATATGATGATTATTATCAATTAATTCCCATCAAAATGTGGTATTATTATTGAGATGTAAGATTCATGAATTAATTCAAACAGAACTGACATCTTTATAATGTTGGTTGCTTTTTTTTCAAGAGCAACAAATTTTTTTTAAATTTTTTCACAACTACTTTTATGCCTACAATGGATTTTGCATATATTTTTTAAAAATTTATTCCCAAATATTTTATCTTCTTCATTCCAATTATAAACTAATTTTCTATCTGTTACCTGTTTTTTTATTATTAGAAGGTTATTGATTTCAGTATGTTATTTAATTATGTTACCTTACTGGATTGTTTAATGTTTTAGTTTGTGTTACTACTGCTTCTCTGGGATTGATTCCCAGGCATACTACTGTATCATTTCCAGGTGGAGATAGTTTAACTTTTTCTTTCTAGTTCTTAAGTGTCAATTAATTTTTCTTGTATAATTACACTGGCTAATATCTCTAGTACAATATTAGTAGTAAAAGAGTTATTGGGTAGTCTTGCTTTGTTCCTGTTCTTAGCAGAAAAAATGCTTCCATTGTTTCCTTATTAAGCAAGATATTGGTTATTTTTGTATATAATGTCTGTAGATGTATATAGTTCCCTAAGAAGTATCATCTCGTTCCTGTTTTCTTTAATATTCTATCAGGAATGAACATTTATTTTTGTCAGAATTTTTAGTGTCTAGAGTGACAATATTTTTTTCTCTTTAGATTTATTAATATGTATATTAATGAATCTGCAAATTATGAGTCAACCTTGTAAAACTAATAGTTTTAGTGTGTATTTACTGCACAGGCAATTATTGATTGTGTGACGGTTGGTTTGTGTGTGTAAAATATGTGCGGTTAGTTTCAGCTTTAAACACTTTTTATTTCTACTACATTTTATTTTATTTTAAGTACATTTATCTTACAGTATTAAATAAGTTTCAAGTGTACAATATAGTGATTTAAGCTTTTGAACTTTAAAAAGTACATTGTAAATCATATTTGAAATTAACAACATATGTGGTCAGTAGGCTACATGTTGTCTATATGTACATAAATTCATCACACACAAACATATATTTTCTGATAAGAAGTTTAAGGAATCCCAGAATATAATTCTTAACTTTGCTACTTACTGATGTATAAGCATGGCTATGTTTTTGTTTGCTTGTTTTGTTTTTTCTTTGAAGCCGCTCCTATGTCAAATGTGTATAATAACATGAATGGTGAAAGATTAAAGAGGTAATTAATATGTGTGAAAGTACCTCAGAAATATATAGTCATGTATAGATACAAAATATTGGTATTGTTATTAACCTACTTCATATTTTATATTTATAACATAATGAATACTTAATGTTTTTTCAGATTATGTGATTCATCAATTAATAAGTATTCAAAGCATCTTTTAAAGTAACTTCACTGAAAACAATACAGATTCAAAAAGATATATTTAAAAAAATTTTTTTAATCACTTTTGAGAGAGAGACAGTGTGAGTAAGAGAGGGGCAGAGAGAGGGAGAGAGGGAGAATCCCAAGTAGGCTCCGCACTGTCAGTACAGAGCCTGACGCGGGGCTCAAACCCATGAAACCATGAAATCTTGACCTGAGCCGAAACCAAGAGTCAGACACTTAACTGACTAAGCCGTGCAGGCACCCCCCAAAAGAGATATTTTTTAAAAATTCAGTCAATTGGAATTTAAGAATTTGAACTTGAGGCAAGTAGTAATTTTTGGTGGTAGGACAATGAGGGAACAAAACTGGTATTTCTTTTGATATTCATGTTTGCTTTGTGAATATGTTCTAATGTGTCATTCTTGCCTCATTTATAGCCCATTTGTTCATTTTTTAGTTGAATAAAAACTGGATTAAATAAATAAAATATAAGAAATCAATTACAAAGGGTTTAAATACTTTAAGCAGTCATTAGCAATGGTCAAGAAATATAGCCGGCTAGAGTAAGAAAATAAAGTATGACTCATTTTCTTTTATCAAAGAAAATGAAACAAGACTAAAGTTACTCTTTTATAAAACTAAACACAGGGTATTGAGAATGCAATTCCAGAAGAGTTGAGTTAAAATTCATTTTGGTGAAAAATTTTAATTGTTTTAAATGGGAGAGGGTTCTCTTCTATTAGGGAAACAAAAACAAGTGGTTTTAAATGTGGTTTCGGGAAAACTGACAAATTATGTGAGTCCAGACTGTACAGATTAGGGATTGGCTTTTTTTTTCTCTCTCTAAAGTGTTAAATAGTAAATTTTGTTTTTTGTAGACCAGATACGGTTGCTGCTGTTGTTGCCTCCTCCTTCGCCTCCTCCTTCCCTCCTTTATCGCCACCTTCACCTCCTTCTCGTCCTAATCTTTTAAAAATGTAAAACACAGTCTTAGCTTATGGCCCATACAGAATTGGAAATGGGCCTCAGGGATACAGTTAGAATAGATGTTAGCATTTCTCTTTCCATTTTTGAAAATGTTAGCTTTGGAATATAAAATAAAAATCTTACAGCCTGGCACTTTATGACTTTTCAATCTATAACTGAAATCCTTGATACAGTGCCATTTGCCTGAAGGTTCCAGTTACTTAGTTCTAGATTCTTGTTTCCCATCCAATTACAGTTCTAGAGCAATGCCTTACACCCAAGAGCATTTAGTAAATATTGGATCTAGGACTAAATAACTGAGTTTTACTACTTTTTATTTAGGCAAGTACAGATGTCAAATATCCTAACTAAACAAAGTCATTTCTGTAAGTTAGATGGTCTGTTTTTAATTATGAGATCTATCTAGGGGCACCTGCGTGGCTCAGTTGGTTAAGTGTCCGACTTCAGCTCAGGTCATGATCTTGCAGTCCATGAGTTCAAGCCCTGCGTCGGGCTCTGTGCTGACAGCTCAGAGCCTAGAGCCTGCTTCGGATTCTGTGTCTCTCTCGCTGTCTGCCCCTTCCCTGCTCATGCTCTGTCTCTCTCTCAAAAATAAATAAACATAAAAAAACTTCAAAAATGAGACCTTTCATTATTTCAGTCAAAAAAAAAATCACACTGATCACACTGCCTCAACAACAGGTACATGGCAAAGTTGTAATTCTTGCATTTTTAGTGAGAAAATCAGATTGCTAAGGTATTATTGGTATCAACATTTCATGTTTATATCAAAAAGAAACCACTATATTCTGTTTTCCCTTTTCATACATAAGTTTGTTGTTGTAAATAAAAATGTAAGTTTGAAGAATAGAACTTTAGGTTAGCTATTTGAACGTTTGCCTTTGCCAGAATTCTTACTACTTTAAAATCTAATATATAGCATATCTACTAAAAATCAAGTGTAATATGCTGGAATTATACAAAGGATATTAAATGGGCATTATTTGCAAACTTTCATAAATTATTACTATAGGTATTCCACAGATAGTAACGATATAACCATGAAAGTTACTTAGGCACATAAACTGACTTTGCAACAAGTACTTCCAATGACCACTGCTTTTCGGTTTCATGTTTCAAAGTATATTCCTCATGTACAACTTGTTGGAATAACCCATATCACATCTTTTTTTTCTATTCTTCTTGTTCAGTTTTGCTTATAAGTTGATATTTCAGCTTTATACTGTAGAGGAAGAGAAATAACATGTGACCATAATGTCCCTCTAGTGTATGTCTAGGCTATAAAATCATCATCATATAAAATTTGCCAAACAAAAGGCCACCGTATGATGGTTTCATAGGTGCTTATTCAGCATAAAAAGATAACCTCAAATGCTGACAACAGAATAATTTCAACAGTGTCATGAAGTATAAATCTTAAAAAATTGAATTTAGAATACATTTGTGCCATTTTAGCCTGAAGTACAGAACCACAAGGGAATTCTCTCAAAATGAGCTTACATTAAAAGGTACTTTAACACAATTTTTTTTTTTTGGGTCTCAGGAATTATTAAAGCTACTATACAATGATAATTCTTTTAAGAAACTCTGCAAACAAAACTCTTATCCAGTTCTGCCATAAAGGGTAAATAAAAGGTTTATCTGAGTTTTAAAATATTAATGTTATCATTATTTTTAGTAAAGTTCTGGATATAAAACAATATGAAACTCTGCAAGTTAATACTAAGATATCATGGTACATTCATTTACTATTTCTGAAGTTAGATGTAATCAATACATCTTAGGGACCCATTATTGCTTGTTGATAGTTTTCTTTATTCCTTGCAATACTACCCATTGTCATTCATTTTTTTTGTAATTCTCACATGTTGTGTTTCCATAGTTAATTCTACAAACTTAAAGGAAAATTATGCTGATTTATTTAAATATTCTTTAAGAGGAAGCAATCACACTTTTCTGTGGAAATCTCTTCTAGCAAAAAACAAAGAAACAACAAAACAAAAACAACCCCAAGTTCTTAAAAATCTACCTAGTACCAAAAGTAGGGTAGGGTTGGGTGTATTTACTTTATATTAATCATGAAAGCAGATAATCATAAGCAATTAGAAAGGTGCATAGTGTTCTAGAATATTTTATACTTTGATCAAAACCAGTGACTCATTAACTGATTTATATATGTATATCTGAATCAGGAAAAGACTACATTGTTTCATTTTCATCAAGAGAGTGATGTAACTAGATGGAGGTGTGTAGGAACAGCGTAGTTCTCATTGAAAGTCTTTGAAAGGGCTAGTGACTTGGTTGGCCTTGTCTCTTTAGACTATATTTCAGGATTGGCAATGAGTTGTAGCCCAGGTAGAAAGACCAGATATGGGATTGTATTGGTGTCAGTAAGAGAAGGTGAATGACAATAGTATACTACCAATTAGTGGCTATCACAAGGAAAAGGAGGGATCAGATACAAGAGGGACTGTGCATGCAGAATCTAGAACCTACCAATCAATTGGATGTTGGACACGATTAAATATGAAGTTGGTGTTCCAAATAATGGGAATGCTACTCTTTAATAAGGAATGCAGAGTAAGATGAGTTCACCTGAGCCAAATTGACTGTGTAACTATTACACCATGGAATGTTTCAGTTAATATTCTGGAATACTAAAACTGAGAATGATCTGAGAAGCTTATTAAGATGGTTTGGGGGCAATAAACAGGCATGCTTTTTTGACATGGTATAGAACTATTTTTATTATATCATTGGCAGTGATAATAGCAGTAGAAGTAATAGCTGCATATATTAGGTGCTTGATTTGTGTTAGATATTTAAAAACACATGTGGATCCTGAGAAACTTAACAGAAGACCATGGGGGGAGGGGAAGGAAAAAAAAAGTTAGAGAGGGAGGGAGCCAAACCATAAGAGACTCTTAAAAACTGAAAATAAACTGAGGGTTGATGGGGGATGGGAAGGAGGGGATGGTGGGTGATGGGTATTAAGGAGGGCACCTGTTGGGATGAGCACTGGGTGTTCTATGGAAATCAATTTGACAATAAATTTCATATTAAAAAAATAAAAATAAAAACACATGATCTCATTTAATTTTCACATCCCTACTAAGAGCTAAGTATTTTTATTTATTTATTTACTTATTGTTTCAATTTTTTATTACAAATTCTAATTAGTTAACATATAGTATACTGTATAATATATAGTAGAATTTAGTGATCCATCACTTACATATAACATCCAATTAAGAATTAAGTATTACTGTCATTTTTTTTGCAGATGAAGCAACTGAAGCATAGAGAAGTTAAATAAATTGCCCAAGGTCACATAGCTGGTGATTATAGATGTACATTTTAATGCCAAGCTGTTTGACTCCAAAACTCTTGTACTCTTTGAAATTCATTTCATCAAATAGATGTAGCAAATCAGAAGTGGAAAGGAACCCAAAGAAGAATACAATAATATGTGTATCCATCCTAAACTTCAGGATGCCCCAAAGACTTTAAAGAGTTTCACAAAATTTTTAAATAAGTGAATTTACTTGCCTTTAGTTAAAGATAACTTATGTGGTAACCCTAGTTTTTGGGTGGCAGGGAGAAAATACACAGTATAAAAATAAGATAAAAATAATACCCGGAAATGTGATACAAGTTTTTGATGGAGAATATTAAGTGTTATTTTTGTTTTGACTTACAGCTTGTACATGCAGTGGCCATGCCAACATTTGTCATATGCACACAGGAAAATGTTTCTGCACAACTAAAGGAATAAAAGGTGATCAGTGTCAATTGTAAGTAAAAATGAATTTTTAAAACTTTTGTGGATTGAATTTCTGCTGTAAACTAACTGTTTAGGTTTTCTTTTTTAAGTTTAGTGTTACACTAGTTAAGCAGCCAATATTATTGTAAACTAAGTTTATTTATTAATGCAACTAAGTTCAGTTGCATTTTATCAATTCTCATGAAAAATTAAGCTTTTAAATTTTTTTAATGTTTATTTTTTGAGAGACACAGAGTGTGAGCAGGGGAGGGGCAGAAAGAGAGGGAGACATGGAATCCGAAGCAGGCTACAGGCTCTGAGCTGTCTGCACAGAGCCTGATGCGGGGCTGGAACTCACAAGCTGTGAGATCATGACCTGGGACGAAGTCAGATGCTCAACTAACTGAACCACCCAGGCACCCCCAAAATTAAGCCTTTTAAGATGGCCTTTTTTCAGAGCCTTTAAAATAGAACCCATAGAATATGTTTGCCTTTGGTATCTTTCTTTCTTTTTTTTTTTTTTTTTAACATTTATTTATTTTTGAGAGACAGAGTGTGAGTGGGGGAGGGGCAGAGAGAGAGGGAGACACAGAATCTGAAGCAGGTTCCAGACTCTGAGCTGTCAGTACAGAGCCTGACGTTGGGCTCAAACTCATGGACTGTGAGATCATGACCAGAGCTGAAGTTGGACGTTTAACTGACGAGCCACCCAGCTGCCTCTGTCTTTAGTATCTTTCTAAAAAAAGAAATACTCTTAAATTTTTGGAAAACACATATATCAAATTTGAATTTTATTTTTATAATTTTCCTCCATATCTTATGAAATAAATAACTCCAATCAAATGTTTTTTGCCTTTCTTTTGAATCTGTCATTGTTAATTAAAATTGTAGTCATTTAAGACTTTCAAGTTGTTCTTATACTTTTCTTCTTTTTCCGTTTTACTAGACATGAACCCACTCTTGTTACTCTGCTTTTAGTAGTTTTATGAATTATTTTTGTCTTTTTATAATTTAGTTGTTAGTGCTCATTTCAGCAGCACATATATTATAATTTAGTTGTTCTTCTCAAGATTTATTCTCCCCTTGCCCAAAATTAACCCTAAAAAGCAGCTGTTTGATGTTATTTAAACTTTCTTTTTTTCTTATTTAAATATATCATATAATATTAAAATAATTTTTATGGTTCTGAATTGTATATACTTACTTATTATAGACATAAATGTATTTGACACAAATCATAAACTCTAATAAGTATAGAATTATGAAAAAACTAATAAAAGATTTTCTAAAACTTTTATATCCAAAGACCTGTTAACCATGGAAAATGATCATTTTGTTTGTTTTTATTTAAAGCAAATATGCTATTTGCTGTAGAATTATTTTAAACATTTCAAGGTAGATGATCATGTCTTTGACTAGGCATTTGGGTATCATAGGTTTTTAAGTTCAGAGAAGGTGAGCACAACCATATTTTATTCCTTCTCCACAGTCTCTTAAAAAGGAGGTGAAAGTATAAGATCTTAGGGAAATTCCTATTAAGGAAGGCTGTTTTGGTCTCAGTACCATTGGAAATTAAGTCAGAGTTCTGTGTTCTAATATAGCAGATACTTCTAATATTTTGCTGAATATTAGTGTTCATAAGCAGGCCACCTTCTTGGTCTGTGCATTTGCACAGGGCTTCATGCTTAGAAGGGCATCATGCTTGGGTTAATGCATTGCTTTCACCATCTTGAAATTCTTAATAAAATTTTAACAAGAGCCTTATATTTTTATTTTGCATTGCTTCTTGTTTCACTCTCCCCCTCCATGAAATATATATCAGGTTCTGGTCATAAACAATAAACATTTTATTTTTGTTCTGAGATTCCAGTATTCCATCAATTAAAACTGACAATTTAAATTTGTACTGTAGTTTTGTATAAATGGTACAATCATTTATAATAATTATCTCTTATGTGATGTGGTACTGTAGTAAGATACTTTTGTTTCCAGATTAGAGAGAGCAGTGTTTTAATTCATGGAACTCATGGGATTATAAGCTTAGAAATACAGAGTTACAGGGTTTGGCATATGTATGAAATAGTAAAAAAATAAATTATATAGTTCTGAATGATGAAAGTACATTTTGCCCTAGTTATTATTTATGATTTTTATAAGCAGGGAAAAATTGGAATGTTAATTAGTATAGTATTTTTTAGATGGTCTTTGTAGATAGAATTATGTTCATTATTTTTTCTTCATTTTATTTATTTGGCTTTGGAGTGTGGGGCAATGAAAATAGGATCATCATTCTTAAAGCAATTATTTTCTACAGTGTGCATATATTGAAAATGAGACTCTTGTTAGGAAGCAAAGCTAGCCATTCAGATCACTAAATAATTATTAAATGAGTGCTTGTACTATTAATGAAGATGAATAACACAGTTTTTGCTTAAAGTATGTTTCGGGCTAACAATGGAGACACTAGCCAAAATATAATGTACTAATTTATTGTATTAGTGATTGGAAGTGCTTGTGAACCTCTCCCTCTTCACAGGATAATTTCTTTTTGGCTCTAAGTATGTAGTTGGACATCACATCTTCTTGTGAATTTTTCATAACCTCCTCAAACTGAAATTGGTTCTTTTGCTATGTGCTAATTTGTTCCTTGCATTATCTGTGTACTTGCCTGTATCCTTTGCTAGAATGACATTCTTTGGGGACCGTATCATCAGTACCACAATGTAAGGGTTCAGTAAGCTTATTTAATGGAATGGAATGAAGAAATTGTTGAAGGAGTACTGAAAAGGGAGGGATTAATTTACCCTGGAGGGATTAGGTAAGTTTGAGAAGAGGATACTTGAGCTGAAACTTGAAGGAGGAGGTAGAATGTTCTGGGTATAGAATACAGTGAACAGAAGGGGAAACTACATCAGTAAAGCAAAGAAAGAAGTGAAAATGGAAGTGATTATAGCACTTCCGATTTTTGCTTAAGGACATAGAGAGCTGGAAATAGTACCCATCAGTCCCACCTTTACAGTGAAAGAAAAAAGAGCTGGGCAAACTGAAAATCCATGAGCTTGCTGGAAATCATTGGAGAACTGAGATTACAGGGTAACCAAATGGCCAAAAAAGTAGAGAGAAACAGGAGCTTTCAGGGAGAGAGGGGACTGGAACACTGGGTTACCTGGAGTGAAACCAACTGGAAACTTAGGAGAGCTGAGCTGAGCTGAGGTAGTTGATAAATTGCTGCTCAGGTTTGCACTGTTGGAGAGCAGAGCTCCTGCGGGCCACAGGAATTGATAGGGGTCCAGACCCTTTTTAGAGTATCCCCTCTCCCCCAGTGAAGCCCACCAGTTGCTAAAGGAACAAAATGGAGAAAATTTTAAGAATGCATTTCCTGTGGTGTAAGCTGGGGGAAAGGGAGTGGCAGACACAGTTGCCAGGGCTACAGTAATAAGGTCAAAACACTCATTTAAAGGGGCACAACATTATTTATCTTGACAGGGTAATGTAAGTTCTCATTCTGGCTCTGACCTAAAAAACAGTTTGGAACTGAGAAATGGTAACTTATAACATGAGTATAATGGAGATATAAACTATAAGATAAATATGTAATGAGTGAGGTGGTATTCTCTATGAAAATTGTGTACTTTTGAGGAGCAAAATGCAGACTTCAAAGAAAACACAACATATTATTTTTGAAAAATTTCTCAGTTTTACATGTGAAGGTAACACGTATTTGATTCTGTGAAATACAACTTGATACTGTGAAATTCTCACTTTTCAATGTAATAGTGTAAAGAAGTCAGTAGTAAACTTGTTTTATTTCTTCAGCCTTCTAAAAATCCCTTGTGAAAGAAATTGGTGTTCTTCAGTGGGAAATAATATTCTTTAATAAAATAAAAATAAGTGAAAGAAGTTTTGATAAAATGTTGTGGCAGATACTTATGATGTATCTTGCCACCTCCCTTGGCTGTCATGGTTTCATCAAAGCTATAGTGGACAGTTTCCTGTACTTTTCCGGTATTCCACTAAAGTATGAGAGTCTTTGTTCCTCTTTTAGTTCCAAAGCTACTCATTTCTGCCCAGTGCAACCAGGAAGGGTAAGGCAGTTTATGCCAATACGTGTCATCCTCAACCAGTGAGGGGAGAGAGTTTGTTCTACATTTCCCACTATGTTACCAATGCTTCCTCAGATAACTGGCCAACACCCATATCCAAGCTCTTATCTTCAACATCTGCTACTGAGGTAATTCCAACTAAGGCAGTTGCTCTGGAAGTGGCTCCTGGCAACAGACCTTCAGCATGGGATGTTGTAGTTGGGTGACTTACCAGATGGCAATAAGCACTGTAATGCTAATAATGGTGAGTGGGATAGTGGTTATCCTATTGTGCTATAATTATTGAGAATATTAACTGTGTTTGATAGGATAAGGTATAGGTTGAAGAAGTGTGAGTTTGTGCAGAAACTTTAACACCAGGAAGTTATGGGGGGATAGCTAACTATGATTGTGGACTTGGCTGGCTCTTGTCAACTGCCATAAAGCCTTAAAGAAGAAGCCTTCCATCAACTCAGGGCATACTGCGAACATCAGAAGGCCTTCATGACAACATTTAAAGACCCTTACCTTCTACAGCTAGAGAACAGAGTATGTTGAAACTTATGCCCAGGATTTAATTATAAGGTTGGCTGGCTCTAAATGAAACTGAAAGGTCAACTGTGACAGTTCATCCATGCCAGTCACTGCCTGATGACAAGGAGTGGGAGTTTCAGGTGTACATCAGGGACACTTATAAGTATGACCTCAGAACCCTGAATCCTAGATTCATTCCCTTGAAGACTCCTGGCTAGAAGTCATCCTCTGTCATTTTTTAGAGTAGGGTAGCTTCCCTCTCCCTGGCAACAATGCAAAGATTTCACCTGACCTGATATTTATGCTTTATAAAAAGTTGTTTGACCTCCTCCAGAGTGCACCCTGCCTCCACTTATTGTCTCCAAATCAGTAAGAAGTGTCAAGTCTCAAAGTAGCATGACTGGGAAGACACATTCTCTGCTGTAGATAGGTAAGAGATATTCACTGAAAAAGTTGCAGAGCCTGAGAAATATGCAGAGGCTGGAATCAGCAGTGCATATATGAATGAGAGTGGACCTGGAGGGTATTGGGCCAAGGGGCATGAAATATAAGATGGGAGAAGGGAGAATTTACTGATGTGCTCCTATGATTCAGGATTTCATGTCTTCTTGATATACCGGTAGTTGCTGATGGCTCTTTAAAATGTGGGCATGCTGATTGCCTCTAGACCATAGGTTGGGGGATGCTAGAACTATCTTGAAGAAATTTTGAGTATTGGAGTCAGAAAACTCAGTAAGTTGGATGCATTGGAATACATCAATTACATATATCAGATAGCCCATTAATGGATTTTATTTTCTTGGAGGTCGTCCAGAACACTTCCTTCATGAAGACAATAAAGAGTAAGGGAAGCTCTGGAGTCTGTGAAACTCAGTGGTAGCTGTTCTCTGTAGGCAATAGTAGAAAATAGAAAATGTTTCCATTCAGCTGGGCTCCCTAGTGTCAGTGGGTATGTCAGGAATCCAGAATAGTAAAGGCCAGGTGGTTGCACCTTTCCTTAAATGTAGATATAATTACCTTAACAGTTAACAAGACCAAGAGGCCAACAGGGCATGCTGGTTGGCAGGAATTTGTGGTATTGCCCAAGTGAGTTCTGACGGATGAGCTAAATTGACAGCCAACTAGATTATTGTTTGACTTACATTAACAGAAGGAAAACAAACAAACCGTGAACCAATAAGCAGAAAGTTGATGTCAGCTGTTCAATGGAAAATTGTGATTCTTCACCCTTTTTTTATGATTCAGATCTGAATCTCTGGTTCCCAGCACCCATCAAATAAAGTTGAGAAAGCACCCATACTATCTCATCAATATACACAATAAATATTCCTCCAGTTTCTCCAATGGGACCTCAAGCCATTTAGTAGATTATTGGTCACTGGAAAAGGGAATACAGATACTTCTGAAGGGCTTTTGAATAAGGTATTTGAACTCATAGTGATTGCCAACATATCATTAATTTATTCACTTAAAAAATCTTTTCAGTATTGTTATTATGTATCTTACGAAGTCATGTTAATATATCCAAAGACACCATTGACAAATTTCATCTTAACTACATGCGAAGAAAAAAAAACAAACAAAAAACACATTTCTGGACTGACCCTAAATTAGACTTCTAATCTACTTCCAATTACCAGGAAATATCTAAATTCTAACAAGTCAATAAAGTGTTCTTAAGTCTTATACACAGTAAATGTGAAGCTCAGAGTATTTTGGCTGAGCAAAGGAAAACATTAATTTATTAGGTCAATGATTCTCAATGGTAATGAAATAATATTCTTCAGAAGGTGATGGATTTTCATAATTAATTATCTTGAAAATTAGGGAGTGCTCCTGGCATTTAGAGATGAAGAGTCACAGGTCCTTTGTTAAAGTGGAAACTTATGGAGACTAGGTTAAAAATGGAATTTTGGTATAAATCTGTTTAATTGATTATATTAGGTCTGCAGACTCTGATCGTTTTCCCTGTCCCTAGTGTATAATTGGATGGATATATGTAGCCTCTTGTGGACCCCTCATATTAGCTTTCTGACCTGTGGAAAAAGAGCCATTAAATTAGACACGGCCATGTGGAGGAAGTCCCTGAAACTCCTTTCATCCACTCTGGTCCCAATGAAGATGCTAAATCAGAAATTAGAGATCTCATGCTAAAACATGAAATGGAAATAATGAGGAAGTATTATATTTCAAATAGGAGCTGGATCTTTGAGTGGTTAAAATATCGACAAAATTATGATGAAATGTCATAGGAAATGTATTTTCTGTCTTGAAACACCACCGCATGTTAAGGCATACATTCAGTTTTTGATATTTTAAAAGAGTTTGGAAACCGGATCATTTCATAGGTAATAGGAAATACATGATAGGATGGAAATAGATACAGTAATGTAAGAGCCAGAAGAATTGGATTGTAGGCATCTGGGAACATTTTAAGCGCTGAAAAATAATTGACAACTCATGGGTAAATAATTTTAATATGTAATTTCTACCACAAAGATTTTGTATTGTAGTTCTACAGATTTTTAAGAACATATATATTATATAAATAATATAATTTTAATAACTTTGTTAATGAATTACAGGGCTGTTAATAAGTTGATACTAGTAATATGTAGTTGTTAGTCTATTAAAAGGAGTCTCAGATACTCTGTAGACACATGGTGTGCTCAGAGATGCATGTTATGGTTGCCATATACAGCATAGCTATTGGTGATGAAGTTTTCTGAACTCATGAACACATTTTTGTTAAATTCTTTTTTTTTTTTTTTTTTTAATTTTTTTTTTCAACGTTTTTAATTTATTTTTGGGACAGAGAGAGACAGAGCATGAACGGGGGAGGGGCAGAGAGAGAGGGAGACACAGAATCGGAAACAGGCTCCAGGCTCCGAGCCATCATCCCAGAGCCCGACGTGGGGCTCGAACTCACGGACCGCGAGATCGTGACCTGGCCGAAGTCGGACGCTTAACCGACTGCGCCACCCAGGCGCCCCGTTAAATTCTGATCAGAATTGTATAGCATGTGTTTTCAACTTATGCGATAGTTGCATTTCTAGAAGATTCAGTGTATGTTGTAAACATGCAAAAGCTACTCTGAGTTTATATGTAAAATGGACTTAAGTTCTAGGCTCAGATAATTATGAACAAAAACTTGTTCCTTTGCCATGTTGTTCAAAAGGTATGTGGGATTTGGATCAATTATATGTTGTTGTTTTATGGAGTTGCCTTGTACATTCAGTATGTCTACTATCCTTGGCATCCCTTTTGGCCCTTTTAGTAAGTTCCATTAGAATCCATAATTATGGAGATAAATAATTGCTACCCTTACATTTACCTCCATTGAGAACCACTTACCTAATCAATTTGTGTTTTTCTTTAGCCAAAGAACTTTTGTTGTTTCATTTATTGCACATAAGATCTTAGAGCAATTTGCTGACTTCTGAAGAAAATTATATATATTAGTACTGTTATTATATAATTATACATATGATAGTGCTGTTAAATGTTGTGTTGTTAGAGTAATCAAAATTGATGCGTTGATGCAGAATCATATTTTACTTTTTATCCACAATAAACTGAAGATTAAATTTCTCAAAGACATTGGGAATTATAATTATCTGAGGTAATGACACTATTACTAAACAAAATCTTTTAATTTAGTAAATTAATTAATGAATGAATATCTTTTTTCCTTATAGTCTTTTCTCTTTGCTGATTATAGCTTTCTCATAGCAACTTATGTTAGGCTGATGACACTGGTTCTCAAAATTAGTGTGAAAAAGAAATCTTCAGGAATATGGTGATTTAAATTCTAGGCTGAGGACCCAAAATTTGCTTTATTGCAAGTATTATAGGTGACTGTGAAATAATAGTCCTTGATGCACTTTGACATATATGGCGTTAGGAGGATAGTCTTCCTGAGTAGTTTTTTCCTCCCTAGTTTACCTTTAGGCCAGGAATATCTAAGATTATTAACCATTTTTCCATTTTGTTTCTGTTTCATTATATCTGGTCTTTTCTTTTCTTTTCTTTTCTTTTCTTTTCTTTTCTTTTCTTTTCTTTTCTTTTCTTTTCTTTTCTTTTCTTTTCTTTTCCTTTCCTTTCCTTTCCTTTCCTTTCCTTTCCTTTCCTTTCCTTTCCTCTCCTTTCTTTTCTTTTGTTTTCTTTTCTTTTGTTTTCTTTTCTTTTGTTTTCTTTTGTTTTCTTTTCTTTCTTTTCTTTCTTTTTTTTTTTTAATGGGAGGGAGGCAGAGGATAATGCCAATGCCTTTTCCATTTTAGGAAGATCACAAACTTGTGCCTTCTATTCTAAACTAATTTCTAGCACAAAGCAGGGGCTTTAAAAACAAATATAAATGGATATATCTTAGGACTTTTGTTTTCTCCAATTTCTCTTGTCATTTTTAAAAGTCTTCTATATTGGGAATGGGGAAATATAATACCTGTTTCATCACTGTGCCCTAATATACATTAAGGAATCATTTGCTGTACAACCTACTTTTTTGTACTGTGTTGCACTGTATCTAATTTGCATGTGGTTACCAGCTTCATAAACACAAGTGGATAAACATCTGATGAATATAATCTTCAAATACTAACACTAAATATCATTAAATTTTTCTCGCTCATTTTTGCCCACTGTAGTCACAACTACTGATAGGGCTAATGGTTTATTTGTGCTGATGAACCAAGCAGCCTTGATAGCTAAGATGTAAGATATTTGAGGAACACCTATGCTTGCTTTATTTCAAAAACATTTATTCGAGTGAGAGACCGTAAGGGCATAAATCTCAGAATATCAGTTGAGAAAGCAGGTTACCAATTCAGTTTAAGCTTGCCCAGTGTGAAGACAGATTTGGTATTATTCACCTCCCAGCTCCCCAGGAAGGTGCTCTCCTGGTAAAAAGTCCAACTTGAGTAAAAACAACTCTATGTCATGAAAATGTTTGAGTTCTTCTGGAGTATGTCTTCCTGAATTTAAAACTTCTGATTTTTAGGGACATACTTCCAAATCTATTATCTTTGCCATTAAGTCCTTTCTAAGCCCCCAGAACTGTACTAGATAGAATTTGATTTAGTTGTCAATCTAAACACAACTAGGTTCTGTTTCCTAGTTACTATTGGTTAGGCTGGAGGTCATGTAATTGGGTTCTGACCAATAAACATTTGACCAGTGTCCATTACTCCAGGCCTCGCCCCTAAGAAGCTCTTGTGTCATGCATCCTTTTTCCCCCGTCCAGTAGTTCAGTGGATGGAGGAAGATGAGGACCCGAATGATGGCAGAGTGCAGGAATAGTGCTGGTCCTGGAAGATTCCCTGCAGCCAGACATCTTCCCCAACTGCACCCCTTCTACACTGGATTGTGCCTTAAGCTACAATCAAAGTTTTATTGTGTAAAATTACTGAGATTTTAAGGTAGTTTTTTATAGGAGTAAGCATACCCTTCCGTGAGTAATTACTATTCCCTTGGCATCTTGCTTGGCATCCTTAATTACAGCACTTGCAATTGAATTACCTTAAATGACCTATTCATTAAATGTGACTTGTGGTATTAGTTTAGTGAATTGTCTGTGAGGTGTTTGGGTTAATTTGCTTATCCCTGTTCATCTCTTAAAGCTTTTGTACACTCTTCTATCCCTTTTATAGGAGTTATTCTCATTGAAGGCTGTCTCTTAGAAGACTTCAGCATAGTCCTTGATCTTGAGTTTGATCATTGCATTGACATAAGGCATAAAAAAATTAAGTGGTTTTAATTCTAGATGGTCAGAATAGGGCTCAATACATACAGTATTGTTGGGGTGTTGTTATAAAAGAAGTGTGCAGTAGGAGCAGAGTATCAAATTAAGGTGTAGGATATACTAATTATAAATTGAAAACAATTACAAAAAGAAACAAATACCAAAGAAAGAAAATATACTATAAACTTTCGATTTATTTTGGTCAGTCTTCTATATTTATTATTAAAAATTATCTCAAAATATCAGAGAATGAAATGAATACCTTCTAGTATGTTTCAACTTAACCTTCTATGAAGAAATTAATTACAGTAAATTTCCACATTTTAATGTGGAGAATATATCTGGTGTATATGTAGATGTTTTATCAAAATATGGATGCATTTCAAATGCACGTATGCTTTAAGATGAAGAATTACTGCTAGGAATGCGTTGGTGGCTCAGTTGGTTAAGCATCCAACTCTTGATTTTGGCTCAGGTCATGATTTCTCACGGTTCTTGAGATTGAGCCCTGTGTAGGGCTTTGCGCTGACAGTGTGGAGCCTGCTTGAGATTCTCTCTCCCTCTCTCTCTCATTCTCTGCCCCTCCCCTGCTCTCTCTCTTTCTCTCTCGCTCTCAAAATAAATAAATACATATTTTTAAAAAATGATGAATTACTGCTCTACACTGCTATGTATGTTCGATTCATTTCTGGTGGCCCCAGTCTAGCATTCTTACTTCTAGGAAAAAAGATAGATGATTGAAAATATTTCAGTGTAATCTCTATCTCAGATAATTATCTTTCTGTCTTGCTTTGACGTTTGTAGGTGCAAATATAATATCTGTTAATTTTTTTAAATGTTTTTACTCTTCATTGCTGTCATTGCTGTCATCGTCATTGCAGTTAACATATATTGAACTGTCTCTGGGCTAGGTACTTGTATTTAATTCTTCCAATAATTCTCTAAAGTAGATAGTATTATTATCCCAATTTTACTATTAAGGACACAGAAACTCACAAAAGTTAGTTTGTCCAAAGTCACAATTTAATCCGTGTTAGAATAGAATTTCCATCTAGGTTTTTATAACTAAAAAGCCAGTGCTTTTTACCTATTTTATACACATCTTTTTTTTTTATTAAGGATAATTGGCAAATGAGATTTGAGACACTATTTCTGGATTGAAAAAAAATTATTTCCTCTATTGAGAATTTGTTGGAAAATGTATAAATAGTATTTGTGAGCTATACGTTATTCTACTTTTTAAATTCCAATTTTAATGTAAAGTATGTAGTAGTTAATTAAACTTGTTCTTCGGATAACAAAAATTATTAATACTGGTGTTCTTTTAGGAAAATAATTACATAATGTAGAGATTGATTTTATTCTGAAGAAACTTGCGCTCTGACTGTACTAAGTTTCAGATTAATCACTCTTCAGTTTATATATTTTTAATGTGAAATAGTTTCTTTAAAAAAATTTTTTTTAAATGTGTATGTATTTTTGAGAGAGCGAGAGAGAAAGCATGAGTGGGGTAGGGATAGAGAGAGGGGGAGACAAAGAATCCAAAGCAGGGATATGGGGCTCGAACTCACAGATCATGAGATCATGACCTGAGCTGAAGTGGGACACTGAACCCACTGAGCCACCCAGATGCCCCGATGTGAAATGCTTTCTAATTTATCAGTAATTTTTATTTTATTTTGATCCAGTAATTATTTTTAGTTTTTTTTCTTCATTTTAAAGACATTGAATTTGTATTTTTTAAAAAATCTTTTCATTGACTTGTAAATCTGGATTTTTTTAATGGACTTTAGTTTTTAGAGCAGTTTTGGTTCCCAAAATATTGAACAGAAAGTGTAAACATTTCCTATATACTCATTACCTCATACATGCATAGTTTTCTCCATTATCAATACTTTTCACCAGAGTGGTACATTTGATATAATTTTTGAACCTACATTAACACATTAAAACCCAAAGTCCAGAGTTTACATACATTAGGGTTCACTCTTGGTCTTGCACATTCTGTGGACTTTGGCAAATGTATAAATGACTTGCATTCACTACTATAGTATCAGAGTAGTTTCACTGCCCTGAAAATTCCCTGTGCCTCTCTCTCTTACTCATCTCTTTCCCCTAACTCCTGGCATACACTGATCTTTTTACCGTCTCCATAGTTTTGTCTTTTACAGAATGTTATGCAGATGGAATCATACAGTGCGTAACCTTTCAGATTGGCTTCTTTCACTTGGTGTGATATGCATTTAAGTTTCTTCCGTGTCTTTTGATGGCATGGTAACTCTTGTCTTTTCAGCAATGAATAATATTTCTTTAAATGTACCACACTATTTGTCCACTCAGTCTACTGAAGGATATCTTGATTGCCTCCAAATTTTGGAAATTATGAGTAAAGTCTCTGTAAACATTCATGTGCACTTTTGTCTGGACATAAGTTCTCAGCTTCTTTGGGTCACTACCAAGGAGAACCATGGCTGGATTCTATGTTGTCAGTATGTTAAGTTTGTAAGAAGCTGCCAAAACATCTCTGAAAGTGGCAGTGCCATTTTACATTTCCATCAGCATTGACTGAGGGTTCCTGTTGCTCCACATCGTCATACCTTTTGCTCCACATCGTCATACCTTTTGCTCCACATCGTCATACCTGTGAGCATCTGTTACTGTCAGTGTTCTGGATTTTGCCCATTCTAACTGGCGTGTAGTGGTATCTCGTGTTAGTTTGCATTTCCCTGATTACATATGATGTGCAGAATGTTTTTGTATGCTTATTTACTATATCTAATTTGGATATCATTTTTTGGTGAGGTATATTTGGCCCGTTTTTTAATTAGGTTGTTTTCTTATTGTTGAGTTTTAACAGTTCTTCATATATTTTGGATAACAATACTTTATCAGATATATCTTTTGCAAATATTTTCTTCAATGTCTGCATCCATGTCTTGTTTTGTGTCATGTCTTTCACTCAACACGTTTTGATAGTCATCCAAGTTGTTGCATCCATGTAGCGGTAATTTGATCCATTTCAATGTGGTAGAGTATTTTGTTGCATTATTATACCACACTTTATTTACTCATTCTCTTATCTCTTCTTTGATAATATGGTTTTTGTTTTGTTTTGTTTTGTTTTTAACCATTAAAACTAATACACTTAGGGGGCACCTGGGTGGCTCAGTCGGTTAAGCAATCAACTCTTGATTTCAGCTCAGGATATGATCTCACCTTTTGTGAGTTTGAGCCCCACATCGAAGCCTCTGTCTGTCTGTCTGTCTGTCTTTCTTTGTCTGCCCCTCCCTTGTTCTCTCTCTCTCTCAAAAAATAAATAAATAAACCTTAAAAAAAAACCCCAAACCTCTAATGCACTTAGTATTCTCATATATATCTCCTGGTTCACAACTGCATACAATTTTGTTGTGTGCAAATTTAGAGAATTTTAGAGGATTTTTCAATTTTAGAGAATTAACTCTTTTGTAAAATTGTTTCATCAAATTATACTCCTTCTAGGGCTGTATAAGTTTTCTTAATGTCTACACTTTTGACAGTACTTGATATTATAAGACATTTTAGTTTTAAGGATTCTGTTGTGGCAGTCTGAATTTGGATTTTCGTAAGAACTAAAAAAGTTCTTTAGTTCTCAAAGATTTATGTGTTTAATCTTTAAAATATTTTATGTATAATCACCAATTGAATTTTATCTTTTATGAAATTGTGGTCTTTCAAATTTCTTGTGATTTTTGTTTTTCTACTGGATTCTTTTTCTTAATAATTTGTAATAATATTTTATACATTCTGGATGCATGTCTTGTTGGCGATATGTGTGGCAAATACCACTTTATGGTTTGGATTTTCACACTGTTTTTTTATGTCTTTTATGAAGAGAAGTTCTTAATTGTAATATAATCTGAAACATTAATCTTCTCCATTTTGTCAGTGATTTGGGGGAGTACTATTTAAAACTTCCTTGTCTTCTCCATTATTAGGTAATATCCCTGAGGTGGTCAGTTGGCCCTAGATTTTTCTATGTGGAAAGGTTTTAATTATTTCTTTAAAATATGATATAATCTATTCATTTTTAAAAGAATGTAACCTATTCAGATTTCTGAATTCTTCTTATGTCTAATTTATTCTTTGGTTTCTAAAAAAATTCCCTTTTTATCAGTCTCACTATGATATAATTAATTTTTCATATCTATATATATATATATATATTTTTTTTTTTAATTTATCATTTCAGTAGTTTTAGAAAGTTCAACCAGAACTCTTCAAATCTTGCTTCTTCTCTCTTTTCTACCTTCTGTTTTTGGAGTCTAGTAACACCATATCTTTTATGTCTCTTTCATGTTTTTCCTCTGTCTCCTGACCAGTTTGTCAGTTCACTTTTCTCTTTTCTGCTGTGTCTAATTTGCTGTTAATCTTATCCATTCAGCTCTTAATTTTGGTTATTGCATTTTCATTTTATAGTTCCCACTTTTTCAGACTAAATTCTTAAAACTATCTATTATAGTTTCTAATTGTCTTTTATAGTTTCCATTTTTTTCTGCAAATTTCTAATCTTTTCTGTTATCTCTTCCATTATAATGAAGATAATTATTTTAAGGCCTGTGTCTTTTCCCTGATAACATCTCAATTTCCATATCTCTGTGTCATCATCATTTGTTTTTGGTAGCTCCTCTTCTTATTTTCTTAGCTGTTTCAGTGCCTGGTTATTTTAAATTTTGTCCTTGATGCCATATTTGCAGAATCTAATCATAGATTGAGAACTTGGATGAAATCTTTTCCCATGAGAATTTAATTCTGCTATGTATGTGCATGAGGGCAGTAGAACCTTAATTATTTTCAGAGATAAGGTTGATTCAAGGTAGATCTGCAGTCTCTGGAAGGCCTTACATTGCTCAAATTCCTAAGGTTACTCTTTGGGATTAGCTCAGCAGCCTTTGGTGGGCCTAGACTCTGACCCCTTTTCCTATGAAATACTGTCCCCATCCATAATCAGGGACAAAATACTGTCACCAAATGATCCTGGGATTCTATTCTTCTCTGTATCCAGGCCTGGCAAGTTTTCACTCTTTTGCTCTCCAATGTTTTAGACATTAAGAAGTAAAATCTACCTTTTGTAGTTATCTTCAACTTACCTGATTCTGTTTATCATTATTGGCCTCTGAAATACATAAACAGCCTTATAACTTTAGAACCTATAACTTTAGAACCTGTACTATTTAAGGATTTACCCTAACTCTATTTCTGATTTTTTTAAAGATAAATTGTCTTAGAAATATGTTATTAATGTTGATACTATGATACTCCCTTATATCATATTTTTGTTCATATTTATGTCATTTTATCGATTTTTTAGAGGAAAAACAAAACAAAAGCAAGTGTGTTTTATCTTATGTGTACTTTTTATAATTTCTCATGAAAATGCAAATTTATTATCAGATTCCCAGCTGTTTTAAATCATCTGTTGTGATATTTCAGAGTTGTGGCAATTAGATGTTCCCCTTCTGTGTTTTTAGTTCCTGAGTAGAAAGAGTATATCTCTTTGGTAAGATGTATATGTATGTGTATTTAAGTATTTAAATCAATAGGGACAAAATGAGATGCTATATTTTAACACTTAGAAATGTGGAATTATTTTATATTTTGTTTTTTAAAAAGGCTATATTTATAATATTGTGTGATAATTCACGAAATGATAGCCAATATTTAGGTGACATGTAGTGACAATATTTGCCCTTTCAAAGTCCTAATAAAGATTTCAGCCTGAAACTGTTTTCTTAAAAGGTCTTGCCGTTTGCTTAGTTTGCTTACTGGGAATAGAGGATGATTATCCCTTTGCTTCAGACACAGAATACTTTGAAGTTATGTTTTTAATTAAACCATTCAGAGTACTTCTGAAGGCTTTCAATATTTGTGTCTAATCTTTATACAGAAAGATTCTGACTTTTAAAGATATTACTCAGCCTACATATTAGAAATATTAATATAATTTATATAGTGCAATGTAATATGTTTAAGAATTATTACTTATATCTATACTTTTCCTTTCACGTTCATTTTACCTCCTATAATCTGAATTAGAACTTGATCAAATCATTTAATTTCTCTATATATTATGTGAAGTAGATTAGTACATTTTCATATCTCAAATAAATATATTGAAACACTTTGTAGTAATAAATTTTATGTGTTAGATGACTGTCAATGATCTCTGCCTTCTGGTAGTCAAACTATTATTTAATCCCCTTTCCTTGAGTATGGACAGGATCTGTGACTTCTAAACCAGAAAATATGGCAAGGGTAAGGGTATATCACTTTGGTAATTATGGCGGGTCACTTCTATGCATATGCTTTAAGTCTGTGTCCTACCAGAAGTTTTTCTCTAGAGAGTTTCTCCCTTCTTGGCTGGCTTTGAAGAAGTAAGTGCAGTTGAAGGCATCATCTAGGAGCTGTAGGGCCATAGCCACTGGTCTCCACCCAATAATAAGCAAGAAACCAAGGCCTTTAGTTCTGTAGCCACAAAGAAATAAATTCTGCCAACCTCCTGAGGAAGCTTAGAAGCAAGCCCAAGCCCACTCAAACTTCTGATGAGAACCCAACCCTAGCTAACAAACCCTAGCAAACCCCAGCTATACAGTGAACCCCAGCTCCCGACAACTTAGTCTCAGAATCAGAGAGCCCAACTATGCTCTATGTTCAGACTCCTGACCCACAGAAACTGTGAAATAATAAATATGTGCTGATTAAAGTAAAGTTTTGTGATTTGCTACTTAGCAATAGATAACTAGTGCAAATATAAACAATTGTGCTTTTATGTAATGTACTTGAATTACATATTTGTGTATTAAATATATAATACACACATTACGCACTTTTAGTGTTTTCAAATTATGAAGGGCATCTCAATCTTTGAGATGAGAAAAGACACTTTCTTGAATGAGTAAAATAATTTCAACAATGCAAATTAAGACTTTCCTGAAAAAAAGATGGTGTTATGTAACACAATGGTTTGTTACAGAATAAAACATAGTTTAACACATTTTTCTTAATCTGATTATTTCACATTCATATATATAAAATTTTAGCAAGAAAGAATTTAGAATTTTCTTTGTAATATTTCCCTCTCTTTTTGTTGAAAGCAAGAGCACACTTTACACACTGTATGTTGGTCAATTTGACAGTAAATTATATTAAAAAAATAATTGTGAGGTACTCCATTCTGATTTTTTAATTACATTTATGTATGAGGTCTGCAATGCAGTAGATAGATTATGATAATCTTGATTCTTAATCACATTATTATACAGGTTACATGAAAATCTATAATGGCTGTGCCAAACATTTCAATGTATCAGCTGATTATATTTACAAGAGATTCATATCAATGGTTATACCAACTGATTTTGATATGTGGGAAATGAGATGGGAAGATCATCATTTGCATAGCTCAGCATTGGGTATAAGTGATACATTTATACATACACTTATAAATTTATACATGTATACATTTATATATTTATTTGAGATTTTATTCATTTCATCCCTTATAATGAATATATTTTTCCATGAGTGTTGATTGTGCTATTAGAATGCAGAATCTTGGATTTTGATTAGAGATATGACAAGTAGACCTGAATTTTTTTCTTTTTCTCTCCTTTGTCTTTTTTTGAGTGAGTTAGACATGAGACAGATTCATCTTATAGGATATGACATACTTTTAAGGAAAAATGGTTTATTCATGCCTGGTCTCTGTCTTTACTATGATGATTACAAACAAATCTCATACTTCCTCTACACTTACCAGTCTGTTTCTCCAATTCTATTAGCAAGAGCTCTTCCTTGTCCACCAATTATTTATCTATTTATTATTGGCATGAACTCATGAGTTCCTGTTTTCCCCAGTGGTTTATAATTCGTTGTTACACCTAATTATTTAGCATTCATGTTGTTCCAGATTTGGCCAGTGGGAGCTACTTCAAGCTCACTTGTGTTTTTGTGACACATACCCATCATCATTTTGTGAATACTTCCTTACTTTCTGTTATAAGAAGATGTTCCAGGCTCATCTTACACCTGTTCTGCCTTGGATCAGCCATTTACAAAATATTTTTGTAGAGCTCTCAGTGCTAGATATGCTCTTTGCTACTGAGGTGCCTTAACTTAGTGACCTGTTCAATAAACAGAACTGGGAAATAGTAATTTATTTATATATACAAATAAATACACATAAATACATATACATGTGTACATGTGCATGCACACACACACACACACACACACACACACACACACACGTATATATGTTAGAAAGCATTACTTCATACCCAAGCTTCCAATTCCAGTACATCCCTCCAGTGTTCTTTTGGACCTTCTCCAGTTTCATAATCATATGTCTCCTCCATTAGTGAAAACAGTGGCTTCCAGTGACATTAACACATTCCTTATTTGCTCAATTCTGTAATTCAAGAAATAATTTCAGAATTGATTTGTCTATATCACTTTAATAAGCAAACCTGAATAGATTTAAAAGTTTGAATTTTCCACCTTACTCTGCCCAGGATTGAGAATATATAGTCAGATACTGTGTTAACAAGTTATTTGGAATGGTCTCTTTTCTTTCTTCTTTGTTTTCTGTTCCTCCACACCTCTCTCCTCCTATTTTCCTCCTTCCCCTCCTCCTTTTCCCTTCAGGATGGTTATGTAGTATTCACTTGAAATTTATTAGGTTCATTTCTTTTAGTTTACTTTCTGTTTTAGGTGGTTGTTGTTTTTTTCCGCCTTCCCATTCTTATTGTTTTAATATATATATTTTGGAATATGTTGAACATTGACATTCTTTCAAAAGAGAAAAGTATTTAAAAATAAAGAGATTAGTTCCCATTTCCTCTTTTCTCCTCTGGTAAACAACTTCATTGTTTTCCAGTTTATGCTCCCTATGATATACATATATATATTTCATGTATGTATATCTGTGTGTATACACACACACACACACACAGGCATAGACATTCATTCTTTTCCTTCTTACACAAAAGGGGACATACTGTAGATATGTATCTGTATTAGATCATTAAAATCTTCATCATTTTTTTGTTTTGTTTTGTTTACAGATGTATAGTGTTCCATTGGGTTTATGTACTGTGGTTTCTTTAACAAATCTTGTGCACAAGGATGTTTAGATAATTTCCAATATTTTGTGATTATAAATGATGTAGTGAATAAACTTTTGCCCATATATTTTCATATTTCTGGATGTTTACTTCCAAAGTTCCTATAAGTGGGATTTCTGGGTTGAAGAATAAATACTCATGTAGATTTGTTAGGTATTGCTAACTTCTCTTCCATAGGGATTTATTCATTTTGTATTCCCAGCAGGTCATAAGTGTAAGGGAGCACTGTTGGCCCAGTCTCCTGAGCAGAGCATATGGTTATGCTTTTGAAATTTTGACAATCTGATCGAGGAGAAATGGCATCTTGTTGTAGCTTTAGCTCATATTTCCCTGATTATAAGTGAAGTTGAACATCTTTTCATATAGTTAAGAACCATTTTTATAGCACTTTTTGTGAGTTGCCTATTTATGTATGTTGCCAGTTTTTCTATGGGATTGTTAGTTCTTCCCTTTTTTAAAGAGTTTTTTTTTTTTTTATAAATTAGGGATTTTAGCTCTTTTATGTCACATATGTTGTCAGTATTTTCTCCCAATTTATTACATCTTTTGAGTTTACTAATGGCATTTATTTTTACCACACCTTTCAGCATACATATGTTACCATGCAGTCTTGTCTTCTAATATGTTTAAAGTTTATTTTATATGCTCAGTTGTCTGATCCATTTAGAGTTTTTTTTTTTTTATGGGTAGGGTGTGAGGATTGAATCTGATTTTGTATTTTTCCAAATGGCTATCCAGTTATCTGAATACCATTTATTAACAAGAGCTTACCCCAATAATTTAAAATACCACTTTTATCATACACTAGATTTTTAGTATATGATAGTTGAGCCTATTTCTTAATTTCTATTTTGTACCTTTGGTCTTTCTACTGATGCAGTGATACTACGCTATTTGAATTGTACAGACCTTGAATATATTTTAGTATCTTTGAAGTCTAGTTTCCCTAAAAGCTCTTCATTTATTTTCTTTTTTTCCTTTTTTATTGTTTTAAAATTTAATTCCAGGATAGTTAACATACAGTGTTATATTAGTTTCAGGTACATGATGCAGCGATTCAACCATTCTATATATTGCTCAGTGCTCATTATGATAAATTTGCTCTTTACTCCCCATCACTTATTTCACCCATCCCCCCACTCACTTACCCTCTGGTAACCATCACTTTGTTCTCTATAGTTGAAGAGTCTATTTCTTGGTTTCTCTCTCTCTCTCTCTCTCTCTCTCTCTTATTTTCCTTTGCTTGTTTTTTTTTTTTTAATTCCACTTATGGGTGAATTATATGGTATTTGTCTTTTTCTGACTGATTTATCTCACTTAGCATTATACTCTGTAGGTATCCATGTTGTTGAAAATGGCAAGATTTCATTCTTTATGGCTGAATAATATTCTATTGTATATACCATAGTTTTATCCATTCATCTATCAATGATTACTTGGGCTATTATATATTTACTTATGCATGTGAACATTAAGATCAATTTTTCTGGCTCCTTTAAAGCTTATTGGAATTTTTATTAGATAAAATTGAACATTATCTTTCAAATTAACTGCCATCCTGATGATGTTGAGATGTCCCTATGAAAATTAAAGAATGCGTTTGCATATATTTGTGCCTGCTTTTGTGTTTTGCAGACTGAGTTTTATGCCAAAAGTTCCATTATGTTTCCCTAGGAACTATTGATTTCCTTAGTTATTTGTAGCCATTTGTAGTTTTTTTAAATGACAGCTGAAATCAAACTTTCAAAAATTGTTGTTTAAATTCAACTCATAATTACACATTTCAAAAATACTTTTAATACGATCAAAATTCAGTACTTACTAATATAAAGAATGTAAGACAATATGTGATTCTACTTTGCTTTTTTGAGTTTGAAAACTTAAAAGAGAATGTAATTCTTATATTAGATACCTTCAAGAACTCTATAAAGCCTCTCAGCTTAATTTTTAATGAGGTGGTGCTAATTCCTTATTTATGTTAAAACTCTTCATTTGAGAAAATGAAAGCTAGCAAAAATCACTTCCTAAAGAAGAGCATGTAATTTCATTCTCCTGAGAAAATTTATGGTTTGGAGAAAATAAAATTTTAACCATTCCTTTATAAAAATTATATTATGTTGAAGGTTAAATAATTTGAATAACAGTATTATCGAAAAAATAAAACCCATAAACTTCCATATGGGAAGATAGCTTTGTATCTGGAGCTCTTAAAGTCAACATATAGATCAATTAAAAAGTACCTGAAATCCTTACATTTGTTAAAGTTAGTTATTTTAGATTGCTGTGGTACTTTGAAAGCCCATCTATTTAAACAAATGAGATGCAGAGGGAATATCATGCCTAGCAATGCAGACACTATTATATTGAATATATTCCTGTTCTGAACGTAGTATTGAGAACATTTGCAGCAAGTCAAATTTATTTTTTTGTGACAGACAAAAGAATTATAACAGTATTGTAAATCAATCCTTTAGTATATGTATATACTGGGTACAAAGTGATGGAATTTATGGAGGTGAGCCTAAAGGAAGGAACAAGATTATAGAAATAGTAGAGAACCTGAAGTGCTTAACCCAGCAACAATGAGTGTGATCATTTTCTTGCTAGAAAACTACTATATATCACACATTTTGACATTGCTTTTGGGGAAGTCAAAGGAAACCTAACCCCCAAACTTTCTTTGTTTCACAGAGAATAAAGTGAGTGGTATATAGGACTGTTATATTTCTACTTTAATTTTGTAGTCAGTGTAAATAAAGATTTACTCTTTTACTCAGTTCTATGTATAAATAAAAAAACTAGTGACACATGGGTGAAAAATGCATTCAGAATGTAACTTGATTATTTAGCTTATTATTCTCAATTGTTGGCCTTTCATTAATTAAAAAGTATGTATTAAAATTATTCCTCTGCTCTGATTAACTATTAAAACTAAAGACATTTTTGGGGGGTGCCTGGGTGGCTCAGTCAGTTAAAAATCCTACTCTTGATTTTGACTCAGGTCATGATCTGGTTCCTGAGATCGAGCCCCCGCATCTGGCTTTGTGCTGACAGTGTGGTTGCGGCTCGGGATTCTTTCTCCCTCTCTCTGCCCTTTACTGCACTTGTGTGTGTGCACTCTCTCTCTCAAAAATAAATGAACATTTAAAAAAAGAACTAAAGATATTTTGAAAATATCTTTCTCATCTTTTAAACTTTTATATATACTTTAAATATTAAGTCACTGATTTCAGTTAGCCTGGTGTATATACCATTTTATAATAATTTATTTTGGAGGGTGTTTCAAGAAGAAACATTATATAAAATCAAGGTGTATCTCTGTTAGGCACTAACTGTCATTTTTACTGAATTCTAGAAACAGGGATATAAAAATGTGAACTTCAGAAATTTTGAAAATACTTATGATCTTCCCCCACTGCTGTAATTAACCATAATTGTGAAGAATTTAAATTAGAATTCATGATTCAGAATGCTTTTATGTTCTTCCATTTTTTATAGTATGTTTACATAAGTTCAGAGTTTGAGCTTCTTAATTTAGGGTTGGATGATTTAGAAAAAAAACCTTTTCTTTGATACACAATTGAGGAGATCTGTTTTAAAATACAGATTCATTATGTAGAAATTGGAGGAAAATATATTAATTTCCAAAAATACCAAAAGTAAGAAAGTGGTGTAGATGTATGAATTTCCACAATTTTCTTCCTTTACCTATAATTGTCACCATATCTTTATCAAGACTTTCAGTTTCTTCTCATTATTAAGGAAGATTACATATCCCCAAACTCTAGTCTTAACCCATCTGCCTTGTGTGACATTCCCTTTTCTCATCTTGCATGGGTATTTATTTGTCTTCACTGTTTCTTTTCTTGACTCATGCTCAAATATTGGCTTTCTACGTTATTTACTGTGAAGATTTGTTGTTAAAACTTCGATTAATGGAATAGTTTTTAAAAGTGTTTTAATGTGGAGTTTAATTACTTTCTTGCTGGAAGAAAGATACGGAGCTTTTGAATTTTGTGGATCAGTAGTAAATGAGTTTATTGTCCCTACAGGTGTGATTCTGAAAATCGCTATGTTGGTAATCCACTTAGAGGCACATGTTATTGTAAGTATCTGTATTTTTTTTCATTTTTAAATAATTTATAAAATTAGTTTTAGGTGATTTTGCAGATAACAAAATTCACCTTGCGTTCCGATGTTGTCATTCATATGTTACCATTTCTGTTTCTTAAATATAGTACAACTCCTTATATATTGCTAGGAAAGGCAGTCTTTTTGCCTTTGTGTTTGGTGCATTTTTTTCTACTTTTGAAGAGTAACATAGCAATAGATCTTATTCTGAAAATGGAAACATAGGACTTGAGTAAACTCAGCTGGATTTAATGTAATCTTTTCAATTTGATTAAATTTTGAACAAATAGAATTTTGTGATAGATTTTTTTAGGGGGCGTTTTTGGTCATCACTAAAAAGCTGTGCTGATTTTTTACTAAATGATACTATCACTGGGTAGTGATTACGTGGCGGATGTATGTTTAACTTATTAAGTAGCAAGCAAAGAGTTTTTCAAATGATTGTACCTTTTTGCATTTCCACCAGCAGTGTAAGAATTTCATTTCAATTCTTCAAATCTTTCAATATTTCATATAGTTAGTCTTTTTAGTTTTAGTCGTTCCAACAGGTGTGCAAGAGTATCTAATTCTCATTTTATTTACATTTCTTTAATGAGTGATGATATTAAGCATTTGTTCATATGATTATTTGCCATATGTATATTTTATTTGGTGAAGTGTGTTTAAATCTGTTGTCCTCTTTTAAAAATCGGATTGTTATATCATTGAGTTTTCAGAGTAGTTTATGTATTCCAGATGCAAATATTTTATTTGATATATGATTTACAAATTATTTTTTTAGTTTGTGCCTTGTTTTTTCACTCTATTAGAAGTGTTTATTTTTTGAAGAGAAGTTTTTATTTTTTTTTGAAGAGGATTTTTAATTATGATAAACTTCAATTTATCAGTTTGTTCTTTTGAGAAATCTTAGCTTGACCTAAGATCACAAAGATTTTCTCCTTTTTCTTCTAGAAGTTTTGTATTTTTATGTTTTCTACTTAAGATACAGTCTATTTTGAGTTAATAATTGTATATATATCAAGAGATGGATTTTTTTTTCTTCATGTGGATATCTAAATGTTCTAGCACTGTTTCTTTAAAGACTTTATTTTAACCAATTAATTGCTTTTGCAGTTTTGTTTTTGTTTAAACTTTGTTTAAAATCAGTTGCCCATATATGTGAATAAGACTTTAAAGACTATTTCTGGAATCTCTATTGTGTTCTGTTAATTAATTTGCCTGCTTTTGTGCCAAAATAGTACTGTTACAACTACTGTAGTTTCGTAATAAGTCTTGAAATTACGTATCATTTATTTTCTGACTTCATCCTTCTATTTCAAACCTATTTCAGACTTGACTTCATTTCTTTTGTGGTTACATGTGAATTTTAGAATCTGCTTGGTAAATTTTGCCAAAATACATACTAGAATTTGGATTGAGATTGTGTTTGGCTTATAGATCAGTTTGGGGAGAATCCATTCTTAACTATAGTGAGTCTTCTGACACATGAACCTAGTGTGTCTCTTTTTTAAACTTAATTATTTTTTAATTTATTCTCAGCAATATTTGTTATTTTTCACTGTGCAGATCTGTCATGGTTTTTGTCAGATTTATCCCTACATATTTTATACTTTTAATGCTGCTGTAAATATTGTTTTTTTAAAATGTGATTTTTAATTGTGTCTGATGTATACAACTACAATTGATTTTTGTGGTGATTTTTATCCTTCAGCTTTGCTAAACTTCCCTGTTAGTTCTAGAGCCTTTTTGGTAGATTCCATTATATTTTTGATGCAGACTGTAATGTGCTTTGCAATTAATAGAATTTGATTTCTTCTTTTTCTTTCTGGCTACCTTTAATTAATTAATTATTTAAAAATATTTTTTTTTATTTTTTGCATTATTGCATTGACTATTATGTCTGGTACCATGTGACAAGATGTGATGAGCATGGGAATATTCTAGTTGTGTTGTTGATTTCAGAGAGAAAAGATTCAGTCTTTCACTATTAAGTATGATGGAGGTTTTTCCTAGATGCCTTTATCAGCTAGAGGAAGTTCTCTTCTAGTCCTGCTCTGCTGAGGACTATTGTTAGGAATGGGTGTTTTGTTTATGTCATATATTTTTTCTGCATCAATTGAGATGATCACAAGGTATTTGTATTTTACTTAAAAATATATATTTTTAAATATTTTATTATTTACTTTTTGAGAGAAAGAGAGACAGAGCATGAGCAGGGGAGGGGCAGAGAGAGAGAGGGAGACATAGAATCCAAAGCAGGCTCCAGGCTCTGAGCTGTCAACACAGAGCCTGATGTGGGGCTCGAACCCACAAACTGCGAGATCATGACCTGAGCTGAAGTTGGATGCTTAACCGACTGAGCCACTCAGTCGCCCCTTGTATTTTACTTTAATGTAGCAGTTTTAGTTTGTAAAAGGAATAAATGCTACAACATGTAGCTATACCATTTTTTTTGTTGTTTATTAGTAGATGGGCATTGGGATTGTGTCTAGCCTTTGATTGTTATGAAAAATGTTGATATCATTCACACAGTCTTTATGTAGATATGTAATTTTATTATCCTTGGGTAGATTCCTATAAGTGAAATTGCTGGGTCATGTGATAAACTTACGTTTGACTTTTTAAGTAACTGCCAAATGAGTTTACAGTATGGCTATATAATTTTAACTTCCCGAAATTTATAAATGCTTCAGTGATTCCATATCCTCAACACTTAACACCGTTTTTTTGATTGTAGCTATTGTAGAGTATATGTAGTAGTATCTTGTGTCTTTAATTTGTATTTCTCTTATGATTGATAATGTTGAGCTCCATTTCCTGTGTCCTTGTCTTGAACATGTTTTGTTAGATGTGTAAAATACTAAATTTCCTAATAATTTTGGTGCCATTTAAATAGTATCTTAAAATTACATTTTCAGGACATCTGGGTGGCTCAGACAGTTAAGTGTCCAACTCCTGATTTCGGCTCAGGTCATGATCTTGCTTTTCGTGAGTTTGAGCCCAGCATTGGGCTCTGCACTGACAGTACAGAGCCTGCTTGGTTCCCTCTCTGCCCCTCCCATTCTCTCTCTCTCTCTCCCTTTCTCAAAATAAATAAAAAAACTTAAATAAAATTACATTGTCTACTTATATTTGATATATAAACATTACATTCATTTTAATACACTAATCTAATATTCATAAACTTTAATGAACTCATTATTAGTTCTTATTGTTTACAGATTTGTTTGGTTTTTAATGCAGTTAATTGTATTATATGCAAATAAAGACAGTTTTATTCCCTCTATCAAGATTTCTTCAGAGTTTTTTGATTACTGACTCAATTTCTTTGCTAGTAATCACTCTATTCAAATTTTCTATTTCTTCTTGATTCAGTTTTGGAAGGTTATATGTTTCTAGGAATGTATTTCTTCCAGGTTGTCCAATTTATTGGCTATAATTTTTCATAATATTCTGTTATAATCCTTTGTATTTCTGTGGTATTGGTTGTTATTTCTCCTCTTTCTCTTTTCTGATTTTATTTATGTGCCTTGATGAGTCTGCTAAAGGTTTATTAATTTTGTTTACCTTTTCAAAGAACCAGCTCCTGATTTTTCATTGATATTTTCTGTTGTTTAGCCTTTTTAAATTTATTTCTGCTCTAATCATTTCATTTCCTTCCTCCTGGTTTAGTTTTGTTTGTTCTTTTTCTAGCAAAGTTAGGTTGCTTATTTGAGATTTTTTTTTTCTTGAAGTTAGCCTGTATTACTATAAACTTCCCTCTTAGAACAGCTTTTGCTGTATGCCAAGGTTTTGGATCATTGTATTTTCATTTTTATTTGTCTGTTTGTATTTTTTATTTCCTATTTGACTTCTTGGTTGATCCATTCATTGTTTAGTTGAATGTTGTTTAGCCTCCATGTATTTCTTTTCTATCCAGATTTTTTCTTGTGATTAATTTCTAGTCTCATACCCTTGTGTTTGGAAAGATGCATGATGTGATTTCAATATTTTTTGATTTATTGACATTTGTTTTGTGGTCTAATATGTATCTATTCTGGATAATATTCCATGTACACTTGAAAACAATGTGTATTCTTTTTGTTTTTGTTTTTGTTTTTTTTGGATGGAGTGTTCTGAATATATCTATTAGGACTTTATGGTTCAATCAATCATTCAAAGCCACTGTTACTGATTTTCTGTCTTGACCCATCCATTGGTGTGAGTAGGATGTTAAAATCCCCCCACTATTATTGTATTACTATTAATTTCTTCCTTTATTTCTGTTAATATTTGCTTTAGGTATTTAAGTGCTCCCATGTTGGGTGTGTAGATATTTACAATTGGTATATCCTCTTTTTGGATTGTTCTCTCTATGAGTATGTAGTGTCCTTCTTTCTCTCTTGTTAGTATTTGTTTAAAGTCTATTTTGTTCAACATAAATAGTCTTACCCCCAAAATTAACCCACAGAGGTCCAAAGTAAAATGCATAATGATTAAGTGACAAAAAAGATTTAAAAACATCAAGAAAGAACAGCTACATACAGGGGAAACCCCATAAGGCTATCAGCTGGTTTTTCAGCAGAAACTTTGCAGGCCAGAGGGAGTAGCATGGTATAGTCTAAATGTTGAAAGGAAAAAAGCTGCAACCAAGAATGCTCTATCTATCAAAGCTGTCATTCAGGGTAGAAAGAAATTTTTCTAAACAAAAACAAAAAACAAACAAAACAAACAAAAACAAGTAAGAGTTTCTCTAAGAAAAGCTAAAGGACTTCATCCCCTCTAAACCATCCTTACAAGAAATATTAAAGGATATTCTTCAAGTGGAAGGAAAAGGTCATAATCTAGAGTAAGATTATGAAAGAAAAAAATTTACAGGTAAATATAAACCTATAATAAATGTAGTAGATCAATCACTTATGAAACTAATATGTATATTAAAGCACAGGAACTAAAAAATCAATTATATTTACAAAAACCAGTCAAGGGATTCACGAAAGAAAAAGATGTAAAGTATGATACCATATACATAAAATGTGGGGAGGGTAGTAAAAATTTAGTGTTTCTAGAATAGGTTCAAACTTAAGCAACCATCAACTTAATATAGACTGCTGTATGCATAAGATGTTACATGTGAACTTAATGGTAACCACAAGTCAAAACCTATAATAGATACACAGAAAGTAAAGGGAAAGGAATCCAAGCATAACACTAAAGAAAACTTTAAACCATAGGGAAGAGAGTAAGACGAGGTGAACAGAGAAGAAGACAAAAACAATCATAAAACAAGTAACAAATTGGTAATAAGTACATACTTATTAATAATTACTTTAAATGGAAATGGACTTAAATGCTCCAGTCAAGACATAGGGTGACTAAATGGATAAAAAAGAAAGACCCATCTTTATGTTGCTTACAAGAGACTTAATTCAGACCTAAAGACACATAAAAATTGAATGTGAAGGGGTGGAAAAACATTTACTATGAAAATGTAAGCAAAAGAAAGCTCCGCTGACAATACTTATATCTTTAAAGTTTTTTTAACCCCTTACTGGGACACTTGTGATCTCTAAGTGCTGAGTCAAAGTGATGGTAGTAGGCAGGACCATCAAGTAGAGAGTTTGAAATAATTTATGGAACATTTCCTTTAGCAAGTTAAAAAAGTTATCCACATTAGTGTTCTATAAGATTTTATTATGAATGACTTTTTCCTTTACCTTATTATGTGTGAAGTTGTATTAGTAAATTTCCTAATGTTAAATATCTTTTAATTCTGGGATAAACCAAACATAGGCATGGAATATTGTTTTTTGGAACACTGCTAAATATTAGTTGTTCATATTCTATTTAGGATTATTTTCAGTATAAATGAATACAGACTATCGTACTTTTTTTTCTAATGAAATGATGTTTGACTGTAAGTTTTTAGTTTTTATTTTCCATTTTTGTATTATGTAATTATGGTAATAGCTTTTAAAAATGAATTTGAGTAGATTGATGACCCCTTTTAAAACAGAAATAGTTAAATATTAAGTGAACTTTAAAGGTTGGCTGAATTCAAAGAAAATTTTGGGGTCTGGTCATTTAGTAATTTCCTTTTTATATACTTTTTAATTGTTATTGTTTCTTTAAAAAGTTCTTAATGTTTATTTATTTATTTGAGAGAGAGAGAGAGAGAAAGAGAGCCGGGTGGGGGGGCAAAGAGAGAGGAAGACAGAGAATCCGAAGCAGGTTCCAGGCTCCGAGCTGTCAGTACAGAGCCTGACACGGGGCCCGAACTCATGAACTCTGAGATCATGACCTGAGCTGAAGTCAGCCACTCAACTGATTGAGCCACCCAGGTGCCCCTAATTGTTATTGTTCCTTATTAACATTATTTCCCACGTAGTTCTTAGCAGACACTGATGATCAGTGTTTAGATTGTAATTGATGAGGTGTTGCAAAAGTGATATTTCAATACCTTCTTTATTTCTTGATTAGAAAACTTCTCTAAAAATAAATTTCCTCTCATCAGTTATTTGGTTACTCATTGATACAATTCATATAGGAAATGCATGATAAATGTAATATTAGTTGTTTTTACTTACCAGTTTTCAAAGTAAAGAATTATTCAGTATCTCTCAAACATGACGAGGTTTCTCTTCATGATAAACTTATGGACTCATACATATTTAATATGTTTAAATCCATTTTCAATTATTAACCTTACTGATGCTCAAATTGGCTTTTATGACTAAGATAATTTTTCTTCTAGATCAATGCTATCCAATATAAATATAATATGAGCCATATATGTAATTTTAAAAAATTTAATGCTTATTTATTTTGAGAGACAGAGAGTGTGTGTGTGCAAGGCAGGGGAGGGGCAGGGAGAGAGGGAGACAGAAGATCCAAAGAGGGCTCCGTGCTGACTAAAGAGAGGCCGATGTGGAGCTCAAACCCACTAACTGGAAGATCATGACCTGAGCTGAAGTCGGTCTCTTAATTGACTGAGCCACCCAGGAGCCCCTTCAGTTTTCTAGTAGCTACATTAAAAAAGTTAAAGGAAACAGGTGAAATTAATTTTTTTAAGTTTATTCATTTTGAGAGAGAGGATGCGTGTGTTGGACAAGCAGAGAGAGAGAGGGGAGAGAGAGAATCCCAAGCAGGCTCTGTGCTGTCAGTTCAGAGCCCCACTCGGGGCTCACTCTCACCAACCATGAGACTATGACCTGAGCCGAAATCAAGAGTAGGACGCTTAACCAACAGAGTCACTGAGGCACCCCCAGGTAAAATGAATTTTAATAGTCTACTTTATTTAACTCAACATATCTGAGATGTCAGTTTAACATGTACCAGTATAAAAATCATCAATGAGGTTTTTGTCTTTAGTGTTTTTTTCAAACTACGTCTGAAATACAATTTGAATTCTATAATTATAGCAGTCTCAATTCAAATCAGTCACATTTCAATTACTCAATAGCCACATGTGAATAGTGGTCACCAAGTATTGGATAGCTCATCTTTCGATTATGTAGGATTCTAACTTTCTTAAAAATGTAAAAGGAATAGTCATAAAGCACTAGATGGCAGTCTTGTCACTTGTTAGAAGACCCTTAAAGCTTAATAACATTTGAAAGAAATGGTGTTTAAAGAAAAGGTCAGTAGTTCTTGTAATAGTGTTAATGGAAACTATACTGATTTTAAAAATCAGAGTGAAATTTAAAATGCAGGCCCACACTGTGGCTTAAAGCAATTGAGTGCAATGTGGTGTTAACTTAATTGAAAGTAATATACCAGCAGTTGTATCCTTTAGACAGTCTTAGTAGGTTTGTTTATTTTATTTATTTATTTATTTATTTAATTATTTATTTAAAGTTTATTTATTTTTGACAGAGAGAGAGAGAGAGAGAGAGAGAGAGAGAGAGAGAGAGAGGGAGAGGGAATATGAACAGGAGTGGGGCAGACAGAGGTGGAGAGAGAGAATCCGAAGCAGGCTCTGTGCTTTCTGCGCAATGCCCATCACTGGGGCTCGATCTCCCCATGAGATCTTGACCTGAGCTGAAATCAAGAGTAGGATGCTCAACTGACTGAGCCACCTGGGTGCCCCTGCTCTTAGTAGTCTTTTTTTTTTTAACACTTTATTTTTGAGAGAGAGAGAGAGAGCAAGAGAGAGCAGGTGCGCATATATGTAAGTAAGGGAGAGGTAAAGAGAGAGAATCCCAAGCAGGCTCCATGCCCAGTGGGGAGCTCCACATGTGGCTGGATATCACGACCATGAGATCATGATCTGAGTGGGAAATCTAGAGTTGGACACTTAATCGACTGAGCCACTCAGGTGCTCAACCCCGGTCTCCCATGTGACAGGTGTGGATATTTGCCACTCTACTAAGGAGGAAGACCTTAGTTTTTTGTTTTTTTGGGGTTTTTTTTAAAGTTCAGTTTAAAACGAAAAATATTTTGGCTTATTTCACCTTTTAATTTTTGAAAAATTACTGTTTTATTTTGAATTCTGTTGCTCTTTAGAGTTCAGGATACAATTTTGTGATCATAATAATACATTCTCTCTTTTAAAAGGAGTAAGGAATTTAATTACTGTCACATTCAGTGCTTGCTTCTGCCACTCATCACATCTTATGTTAGTTTATATTACTAAAAAAATTAAATATGTATCCATTTATACCACTGTAAACTCTGTAGGTTATTATTGATATGTTTAGTGTTTATTAGTGTTTATGGTTTGTACTGAAAGATTAGTTATAAGCATATTATTTAAGGATTTGAATTTTTTCTTTTGTTTGATATATGAGAGATATTTCTAATAAATGTTAGCATAGCTTTAAATTATGAGTATCAATCTCAATTTAATTTTCTAAAATGCTATGTCATACAAACAATGAAATTAAATCTTGAATTAACCTTATACGTAACATGATTATTTTGTGTTTTGTTCTAAAATGGGAATAAAGGAATTTTCCCATTTTAAATTAAATATAATGTATTTTGTTAGTGTTTTCTATAACTTCTTAGCCATTGATCAATAGATCAATACATCAAACAGCTATTTCAGTAGGATCTAGCTCGTCCATCTGCAAATAGGGAAGTGACCTAGATAAACACAGAGAATCTAAATTCTTTCATTTCACAGATTGAAGACACGATGGATTGAGGATTATCAGAGAAAACATAAATTAACCACATGGTTGGATTTTAACCTTTATTCTGTGATTCATCAGTGTTTCTGTTAAATTTCTTAAAGCTTATATCCCAGTAATTTTTAGATGTTTATTTCAGAATTATTTAATATTTTAACGTGTTTTAAAATGAAGTGCAGTATAGCACAATTAATGAAAAAGTTAAAAATAGCTGATGAGAAAATTTTCTATTCAATTAATCTAGAAGAGAGATGAAAAATGTATTTGGCAAATATTTTGTAACGAAACTGTTAAATTATTCTAGTTATGTAAATAATACAGACTCACTGTAGAAATAATTAAAGTTTAAGGAATCAATAAAAATGCCTGAAAAGCTGCCACCAGCGCTCCCAAGGGGAGTTGTGCAACCTGTGCCCTCTGCAAAGGTTCCTAGCTACAAGAGAGAGTGGGCGCTGGTATCCTGTACTTATCTTTCTTACTAAGCCATATAACCCGGTGTGGGGCTCTGTCTGCCTTAAGCAAGGGTTAATAGCTCCTTATTTATAAAGATGCTGAATGGGCAAATGAAGGCACTGCATGCCTTTCTAAATACATCATGTCATGAGAATGATTGTACATAAAAGCTTATAATGTATATAATATTATGGCAAACAACTTTTTTCTCATTGATATCTACTCATTATTTAGCATTATTTATTAAATAAAACAGTTTTTGTCCAAACTGGAAAACAACCACCTGACTTTAAAATAATGATATCACCGGTTCCGGAAGATGGCGGCGTAGGAGGACGCTGGGCTCACCGCGCGTCCTGCTGATAACTTAGATTCTACCTATACCTGCCTAAATAACCCAGAAAACCGCCAGAGGATGAGCAGAACGGAGTGTCCGGAGCCAAGCGCAGACGAGAGGCCCACGGAAGAGGGTAGGAAGGGCGGCGAGGCGGTGCGCGCTCCACGGACTGGCGGGAGGGAGCCGGGGCGGAGGGGCGGCTCCCCGGCCAAGCAGAGCCCCCGAGTCGGGCTGGCAAAAGCGGAGGGGCTGGACGGACTGTGTTCCGACAGCAAGCGCGACTTAGCGTCTGGGAGGTCATAAGTTAACAGCTCTGCTCAGAAAGCGGGAAGGCTGGAGGACAAAGGGAGGGAGAGCTGCTGAGCCCCCGGACGGCAGAGCTCAGCTTGGCGGGGAACAAAGGCGCTCGCCAGTGCCATCTCCCCCGCCCATCCCCCAGCCAAAATCCCAAAGAGAACCAGTTCCTGCCAGGGAACTTGCTCGCTCCGCGCAAACACCCAACTCTGTGCTTCTGCGAGGCCAAACCTCCGGCAGCGGATCTGACTCCCTCCCGCTGCCACAGGGCCCCTCCTGAAGTGGATCACCTAAGGAGAAGCGAGCTAAGCCTGCCCCTCCTGCCCCCGTGCACCTTGCCTACCCACCCCAGCTAATACGCCAGATCCCCAGCACCACAAGCCTGGCAGTGTGCAAGTAGCCCAGACGGGCCACGCCACCCCACAGTGAATCCCGCCCCTAGGAGAGGGGAAGAGAAGGCACACACCAGTCTGACTGTGGCCCCAGCGGTGGGCTGGGGGCAGACATCAGGTCGGACTGCGGCCCCGCCCACCAACTCCAGTTATACACCACAGCACGGGGGAAGTGCCCTGCAGGTCCTCACCACTCCAGGGACTCTCCAAAATGACCAAACGGAAGAATTCCCCTCAGAAGAATCTCCAGGAAATAACAACAGCTAATGAACTGATCAAAAAGGATTTAAATAATATAACAGAAAGTGAATTTAGAATAATAGTCATAAAATTAATCGCTGGGCTTGAAAACAGTATACAGGACAGCAGAGAATCTCTTGCTACAGAGATCAAGGGACTAAGGAACAGTCACGAGGAGCTGAAAAACGCTTTAAACGAAATGCAAAACAAAATGGAAACCACGACGGCTCGGATTGAAGAGGCAGAGGAGAGAATAGGTGAACTAGAAGATAAAGTTATGGAGAAAGAGGAAGCTGAAAGAAAGAGAGATAAAAAAATCCAGGAGTATGAGGGGAAAATTAGAGAACTAAGTGATACACTAAAAAGAAATAATATACGCATAATTGGTATCCCAGAGGAGGAAGAGAGAGGGAAAGGTGCTGAAGGGGTACTTGAAGAAATTATAGCTGAGAACTTCCCTGAACTGGGGAAGGAAAAAGGCATTGAAATCCAAGAGGCACAGAGAACTCCCTTCAGACGTAACTTGAATCGATCTTCTGCACGACATATCATAGTGAAACTGGCAAAATACAAGGATAAAGAGAAAATTCTGAAAGCAGCAAGGGATAAACGTGCCCTCACATATAAAGGGAGACCTATAAGACTCGTGACTGATCTCTCCTTTGAAACTTGGCAGGCCAGAAAGGCTTGGCACGATATCTTCAGTGTGCTAAACAGGAAAAATATGCAGCCGAGAATCCTTTATCCAGCAAGTCTGTCATTTAGAATAGAAGGAGAGATAAAGGTCTTCCCAAACAAACAAAAACTGAAGGAATTTGTCACCACGAAACCAGCCCTACAAGAGATCCTAAGGGGGATCCTGTGAGACAAAGTACCAGAGACATCACTACAAGCATAAAACATACAGACATCACAATGACTCTAAACCCGTATCTTTCTATAATAACACTGAATGTAAATGGATTAAATGCGCCAACCAAAAGACATAGGGTATCAGAATGGATAAAAAAACAAGACCCATCTATTTGCTGTCTACAAGAGACTCATTTGAGATCTGAGGACACCTTTAGATTGAGAGTGAGGGGATGGAGAACTATTTATCATGCTACTGGAAGCCAAAAGAAAGCTGGAGTAGCCATACTTATATCAGACAAACTAGACTTTAAATTAAAGGCTGTAACAAGAGATGAAGAAGGGCATTATATAATTATTACAGGGTCTATCCATCAGGAAGAGCTAACAATTATAAATGTCTATGCGCCAAATACCGGAGCCCCCAGATATATAAAACAGTTACTCATAAACATAAGCAACCTTATTGATAAGAATGTGGTCATTGCAGGGGACTTTAACACCCCACTTACAGAAATGGATAGATCATCTAGACACACAGTCAATAAAGAAACAAGGGCCCTGAATGATACATTGGATCAGATGGACTTGACAGATATATTTAGAACTCTGCATCCCAAAGCAACAGAATATACTTTCTTCTCGAGTGCACATGGAACATTCTCCAAGATAGATCATATACTGGGTCACAAAACAGCCCTTCATAAGTTTACAAGAATTGAAATTATACCATGCATACTTTCAGACCACAATGCTATGAAGCTTGAAATCAACCACAGGAAAAAGTCTGGAAAACCTCCAAAAGCATGGAGGTTAAAGAACACCCTACTAACGAATGAGTGGGTCAACCAGGCAATTAGAGAAGAAATTAAACAATATATGGAAACAAACGAAAATGAAAATACAACAATCCAAAAGCTTTGGGATGCAGCGAAGGCAGTCCTGAGAGGAAAATACATTGCAATCCAGGCCTATCTCAAGAAACAAGAAAAATCCCAAATACAAAATCTAACAGCACACCTAAAGGAAATAGAAGCAGAACAGCAAAGCAGCCTAAACCCAGCAGAAGAAGAGAAATCATAAAGATCAGAGCAGAAATAAATAATATAGAATCTAAAAAAACTGTAGAGCAGATCAACGAAACCAAGAGTTGGTTTTTTGAAAAAATAAACAAAATTGACAAACCTCTAGCCAGGCTTCTCAAAAAGAAAAGGGAGATGACCCAAATAGATAAAATCATGAATGAAAATGGAAATATTACAACCAATCCCTCAGAGATACAAACAATTATCAGGGAATATTATGAAAAATTATATGCCAACAAATTGGACAACCTTGAAGAAATGGACAAATTCCTAAACACCCACACTCTTCCAAAACTCAATCAGGAGGAAATAGAAAGCTTGAACAGACCCATAACCAGCGAAGAAATTGAATCGGTTATCAAAAATCTCCCAACAAATAAGAGTCCAGGACCAGATGGCTTCCCAGGGGAGTTCTACCAGACGTTTAAAGCAGAGATAATACCTATCCTTCTCAAGCTATTCCAAGAAATAGAAAGGGAAGGAAAACTTCCAGACTCATTCTATGAAGCCAGTATTACTTTGATTCCTAAACCAGACAGAGACCCAGTAAAAAAAGAGAACTACAGGCCAATATCTCTGATGAATATGGATGCAAAAATTCTCAATAAGATACTAGCAAATCGAATTCAACAGCATATAAAAAGAATTATTCACCATGATCAAGTGGGATTCATTCCTGGGATGCAGGGCTGGTTCAACATTCGCAAATCGATCAACGTGATACATCACATTAACAAAAAAAAAGAGAAGAACCATATGATCCTGTCAATCGATGCAGAAAAGGCCTTTGACAAAATCCAGCACCCTTTCTTAATAAAAACCCTTGAGAAAGTCGGGATAGAAGGAACATACTTGAAGATCATATAAGCCATTTATGAAAAGCCCACAGCTAACATCATCCTCAATGGGGAAAAACTGAGAGCTTTTTCCCTGAGATCAGGAACACGACAGGGATGCCCACTCTCACCGCTGTTGTTTAATATAGTGCTGGAAGTTCTAGCATCAGCAATCAGACAACAAAAGGAAATCAAAGGCATCCAAATTGGCAAAGATGAAGTCAAGCTTTCGCTTTTTGCAGATGACATGATATTATACATGGAAAATCCGATAGACTCCACCAAAAGTCTGCTAGAACTGATACATGAATTCAGCAAAGTTGCAGGATACAAAATCAATGTACAGAAATCAGTTGCATTCTTATACACTAACAATGAAGCCACAGAAAGACAAATAAAGAAACTGATCCCATTCACAATTGCACCAAGAAGCATAAAATACCTAGGAATAAATCTAACCAAAGACGTAAAAGATCTGTATGCTGAAAACTATAGAAAGCTTATGCAGGTAATTGAAGAAGATATAAAGAAATGGAAAGACATTCCCTGCTCATGGATTGGAAGAATAAATATTGTCAAAATGTCAATACTACCCAAAGCTATCTACACATTCAATGCAATCCCAATCAAAATTGCACCAGCATTCTTCTTGAAACTAGAACAAGCCATCCTAAAATTCATATGGAACCACAAAAGGCCCCGAATAGCCAAAGTAATTTTGAAGAAGAAGACCAAAGCAGGAGGCATCACAATCCCAGACTTTAGCCTCTACTACAAAGCTGTCATCATCAAGACAGCATGGTATTGGCATAAAAACAGACACATAGACCAATGGAATCGAATAGAAACCCCAGAACTAGACCCACAAACGTATGGCCAACTCATCTTTGACAAAGCAGGAAAGAACATCCAATGGAAAAAAGACAGTCTCTTTAACAAATGGTGCTGGGAGAACTGGACAGCAACATGCAGAAGGTTGAAACTAGACCACTTTCTCACACCATTCACAAAAATAAACTCAAAATGGATAAAGGACCTGAATGTGAGACAGGAAACCATCAAAACCTTAGAGGAGAAAGCAGGAAAAGACCTCTCTGACCTCAGCCGTAGCAATCTCTTACTCGGCACATCCCCAAAGGCAAGGGAATTAAAAGCAAAAGTGAATTACTGGGACCTTATGAAGATAAAAAGCTTCTGCACAGCAAAGGAAACAACCAACAAAACTAAAAGGCAACCAACGGAATGGGAAAAGATATTTGCAAATGACACATCGGACAAAGGGCTAGTATCCAAAATCTATAAAGAGCTCATCAAACTCCACACCCGAAAAACAAATAACCCAGTGAAGAAATGGGCAGAAAACATGAATAGACACTTCTCTAAAGAAGACATCCGGATGGCCAACAGGCACATGAAAAGATGTTCAACGTCGCTCCTCATCAGGGAAATACAAATCAAAACCACACTCAGATACCACCTCACGCCAGTCAGAGTGGCCAAAATGAAGAAATCAGGAGACTATAGATGCTGGAGAGGATGTGGAGAGATGGGAACCCTCTTGCACTGTTGGTGGGAATGCAAATTGGTGCAGCCGCTCTGGAAAGCAGTGTGGAGGTTCCTCAGAAAATTAAAAATAGACCTACCCTATGACCCAGCAATAGCACTGCTAGGAATTTACCCAAGGGATACAGGAGTACTGATGCATAGGGGCACTTGTACCCCAATGTTTATAGCAGCACTCTCAACAATAGCCAAATGATGGAAAGAGCCTAAATGTCCATCAACTGATGAATGGATAAAGAAATTGTGGTTTATATACACAATGGAATACTACGTGGCAATGAGAAAGAATGAAATATGGCCTTTTGTAGCAACGTGGATGGAACTGGAGAGTGTGATGCTAAGTGAAATAAGCCATACAGAGAAAGACAGATACCATATGGTTTCACTCTTATGTGGATCCTGAGAAACGTAACAGAAACCCATGGGGGAGGGGAAGGGAAAAAAAAAAAAAAGAGGTTAGAGTGGGAGAGAGCCAAAGCATAAGAGACTGTTAAAAACTGAGAACAAACTGAGGGTTGATGGGGGGTGGGAGGGAGGGCAGGGTGGGTGATGGGTATTGAGGAGGGCACCTTTTGGGATGAGCACTGGGTGTTGTATGGAAACCAATTTGACAGTAAATTTCATATATTAAAAAATAAATAAGTAAATAAATAAATTAAAAAAAATAATGATATCACCAGTTAACATTTATTAAGCATTTACTGTGCCAGGCTAGTGCAAGCTTTTTATATTTATTAGCTTTTTTAATCTTCAAATGAGAAGGGTATGCTAGTTATCAACATTTTTTTTTTGTTTGAGGGAACAGAGGTAGAGTTTATTTTTATAAAATCACAGAGCCAGGAAATGACAAAGCCAGTTTCCATCCAGCATTCTGGGTCTATAGTCCATACTCTTGATCACAGGTAATAAAACTAGAGTAACGAAAATTAGTAATAAAATTATCTCACATGTTTTTATATGAATAAAATAGAACAATCTATTGAAGGAAATAAAAAGAGGATCTAAACATTTAAAAATCTATACTGTCTTTTTAAATAAGAAGTATTCATTTGAAAATATCATATTTAACCAAATTGATTTTGGTTAATTATGAATTTCCAATTAGAATTTTATTCACTTCAGTTTTTTGAAGGATATACATTAAAATTAATTACCTTAAATTTTATTTTAAATAATACACTTTTAGAATACACAGTGAAATTATGAAAAAGAAAAATAGTGAGAAATGCCCACTTGATAGTTCCAGACATAATATAACTTTAACAGTACTGGTTCCCATATTGGCGTAGGAATCGGTGAACAAAGTAGAGTCCAGGATTAGATTCCTGAACATTGGGCAGTTTTTATGGCAGTAATGTTATTTTTATAAAAGTTCTTAATGGCTCAATCTGTTTGTTTTTAATTATCCTAAACTTTAGATCATCCTAAACCTTAGATCATGGATTTTGCATTTACCATTTTTCTGCCTCAGATACTTTAGCCACTATTCCACTCCTACCTAAGATGGACTCACAATAACCATTTTTGCCCTCATCCTAACACACAGTATGAAATTATCTCGCTTGTTAATTGTTTATGTAAACGTAGGTTTTCTTTATTCAATAGAATGTAAGTGTGTGGGCTTAGGACCTTCTCTTGTTGGAACCCATACTTATGAAACTCTGTATCTTTTAGGCAGGCTTTAACTAAATACATAATGATAGAACACATATAAATTATCAACACATAAGTGAATATGCATATATTGTGGCTATATAGGCAACTATTTTTATTTGACCAAAAATGTTCGGAGATCATGTTATAGGTTATCAAGTAAAAGTGGCTTTACATTTATTTATTGACTTTTTTAGTTTTTAAGTTTATTTATTTACTTTGAGAGAGAGAGATAAAGCATGTGCACAGCTCGAGTGAGCCAGGAGGGGAAGAGAGAGAGAGAATCCCAAGCAGGCTCTGTGCTGACAGCACAGAGCCTGACACAGGGCTCAATCCCACCAGCTGTGAGATCATGATGTGAGCTCAAGTCAAGAGTCAGACGCTTTAACCAACCGAGCCCCCCAGGTGTCCCTAATTTACATTAATTTTTAAATGTATTTACATAAAGTAGTACAAATCTATATTAACTTTAAGCATCAGGCATTCGTTTGAATAAAAATGAGTCTCAAGATTTGTTTTTCCTCATAGTCTATGGAACGTTTGCCTCAAATAAAATCTACGCAGATTCCCATATGTCATTACAGAGTAATGAATAATAGTTCAGCTGCTTAAAGATACTATGAAGCAAAGAAAGTTGGCTTCTGAAGAAGTCACGCCACATTATATGAAGGCCCCTACATTAGAATCAGTGATGTATAAGCATTGGTAATCAACATCAATCTTCTTTTTTTCATTAATGAAAAAAATAAGATCTAATGAGTTTAAGTGTATATTCAGGGCCACAGAATCAGTCATTTTCAGACTGTGAGTAACAACAAAGTATCTGTGTTTTTTTCTCTCATATCTAGCAAATGTTCAACTTTCAGATTTTACCTTTGGAATTATTCTAAATGTTCCAAGCTCAATAGAAAATCTTAATAATTTTAAGCATGGATAATACTGTTCAGCAAGCAAAGAAAAACTAGTATTTATTGAATGTTTTTCTTGTAGAGAACAATTTAATATTAATTATTTCATTTAATATTCACAAGAGTGACATTTTTTTTTCTCCTTAATTTATTTACTGAAGAGTTACACTGTTAGAGCTTGGTGAGAGAGTTCATTATTGGAATTGACTCAGTTTTGTTTATTAATTGAACATATATTTATTGAGTCCTTTGGTGGACTCTGGGGATATTATGGTGAACAAAATGGGTTCTGCTCCATTGATGCTTATAAAGCTGTAGGGAAAATAGGTCTTATACCTGTTATACAATTGCCTAGATATGTGATTGTCATAAGAACTCTGAATGAGAATTGTAGAGGCTTCAGGAATATATTACAAGAGAACCTGACCTAATTTGTGGGACAGGAAATAGGACTGGGTCAGGCAAGAGCATGATGGAGCTTTGATGTGAAGATGACTGCATAGAAGGGTGGTGTGGATGTGCGAATGTGGGGTTGGGAGGTGGGGGATGTAGAATCAGTGGGGCAGCAAGCACAAAGGTTGTGGTTGGAAAGAACATGGCCTGTGAGAAACACACCGAACTAGGTGAAGAGAGGCAGGAGATGAAGCATGTGAGATTGGCAGGATCTAAATTATGTGGTGCTATATAGAACATGAGAGGATTTGGATCTTTATTGTAAGAAAAATGGGAGCCATTGCAGGGTGTTAGGAGGAGACTAAAATATTAAATTTTAATTTTAAGATAATCAGTCTGCTTGCAATGTGTCAGCTTGATGAGGGCAATAGCACATGAAAGAAGCCATTTTAGTTCGTTTTCTGAGGCCCATTTCTGGTGCTACATGTAAAGTATGAACCACTGAGACTGTGAATATATTTGAACTTATATTCACACAAATTTTATCATTTACTAAATAGTTGTCAAAGTTGGCAAATACAGGTATTTATACAAATGATACTGTTTAAAATGTATTTGGATGTTCGAGGCGCCTGGGTGGCTTAGTCGGTTGAGTCCAACTCTTGATTTCGGTTTAGGTCATGATCTCAGGGTCATGAGATCGAGCCCCGTGTCGGGCTCTGGGCTGTGTGTGGAGCTTGCTTGTATTCTCTCTCCCTCTCTCTCTCTCTCTCTCTCTCTCTCTCTCTCTCTCTCAACCCCTCCTCCACTCACATACTCTCAAAATAAATAAATAAACATTTTAAAAACTCATATTTGGATCCTTGATATTTTTGTCAAAGTCTAGGTGTATCCCTTTATCAAACCCTCAGGGTGGCTAAATATGTGTGTCCAATATTTCCATCATAAGCATCTTTGCTGCAAACATTTTCACCATATAACTAATTGGCTGTAAGTCAATTTTGTTATAAAAGGTAAAATCACAAAAAAACCAAGAGGGACATTAATTAAAAAGGGCATAATGAAACATGAAAATTTTTAAGAAAATTAAAAATTATCGTGAAACATAAAATATTTGAACAAATTTAAAATGTATGCAGATTCATGGCAATACTGTACAAATAACAGATTTCATTTTGCTGGTTGTCCTTAAGTACTTGTTTTCAAAGTCTTTTGTTCATGCTTTTTATATTTTTTTTTTTTGCTTGTTGATTTGTTTCCTCATTTAGTATCACATCTTTTCTTTTTTTGCTAAAATTTTTTCCTTCATTAAGACAGATATCAGTTTCTAAATACTGGGATGCACATTGGTAACTGGGCTTTATATTGTGTTGTGAAAGTGTTCTACACTGTTATTTGTTCTTGCCGTCTTGTCACATATCCGTTGATAGTTTTCCCGAGTCCTGTGGAAATCGCAGGCTCAATGTACAGACCATTATGAGGGCTAAGATTTAAAATGGGAGCACTGAATCAATGGAGAAATGAAACGAAACTGTCACCAGGTGAGAAAACCAAAAAAAAAAGACTGTCAAACCAAACTGTCACCTGTTATTTTTTTTTTTATCTTTTATGGCAAATCTGCGTTATCACCAATTACGCAACAAATATGATTGTGGCAAAGATGCTTATAGTGAAACTACATAGAACCAAATATATAAGATCATGAACTCATATATTTATGAACAAATATGTAGTTATATATAAATATACATATGAGAATCTGTTTGATATTTTGGAAGTTTTTAGAATTCATTCAGAGCCAATATAGTGAATAAGGAAATAGAAATAACATTGATTGAATGCCTTCATTTTATGAGATGGTCTTTTCTAAGCCAAATACACACTAGCATAATTATGTTTAACCCATAGAATAATCCTATAAGATAGGCAGTTTTATATACCCATTGCGGCATCATATTTCACTAAGGTTAGTTAACCTACATAACATAACCCAGTCGGTGAATGGGTGATTGCAGTTCACATCTCCTCAGATACTATGGAGAATGCTCCATTAAAAGTGAAACACAATATGAATTGATGAAAAAGCAAATAATAATGCTTCAGGTTCTTCTCAGAATATCCAAATTAAAAATTTCTGAAACAATTCAACATTTATATAATAATTATTGTGAGCTGAAATTTGTATGAACAGTTATCATCGATATACACAAGTCAAGATCACTTTCATTTGTGAACCTGATGTCTGCCTTCCTGCATCTCAGATTATATAGATGTTTCTAATATACATTTTGATGATTTTTCCACTGGTTATTATCTTCTCAGAAAATACAATAGTTCATGCAGCTTTTGTTGAAAAACTAAAACAAATGCTCACTATTTGCTTTTCATTGCCTCACATATGTGATGTCCTCAGAAGCTTTCTTTATAGTTCAAGATCTCTTTCAAAAGATCCTTTGTTGCAGCATTTAAATTTTTAGTCATCGTTTCCAATTAATCATTAATTTGCTGTAATATCTGACCTCTTTAAGTATTTTGTACATATTCAGGGCTTTCCTCTTGATATTCTGTTTGCATAACTCCTTTTTTTGATGCTGTGCTTTATTCATGACCTTAATTTTGTATGTAACATGTTATTAATTCTTCCCAGTAAATAGCAGCCAGTTTTTTTGTTTTTTGTTTTTTTTTTTTTTTGGTCCATGACTGCTAGTCCAGTACTGACTGAACTATCTAAAAAAAATTGGCTACTGCATGTTGGAATTCAACCCTTGGTTTGCTCTAGTCATAGAAGATTAGCAAGAGAGATAGATTATTTTACATGTTTTTTTGTCCTATACCTATGAAGTGAATTAGAAATGAGATATGCCATTTTTAGACAGATCTATAGCCATAGAAATCTAATTACCTAATCCTTAAGTGTAAATCATTTGAAAAACATGTTAAAGATCAAAGATCAAAAGAAAAATGTCCTCTGAGCACCACTTTTAAAAATCTCCTTTTTTTTGGCCCAATTATGGTAGTAATGCATGTTCATTCTAGAAAAGAAACAAGACAAATTAAAATTGCTAATAATTCTTTTACCAGAGAAAGTTATTGCTAACATCGCATTGGATATTTCCCCAGTCATTTATTTATATACATAGATAAGTAAATAAAGGAAGGCATTATTCAGCCTTCCTTCCCCAAAGATGTACATATCCTAATCCCTAAAGTTTATGAATATTTTACTTTAAATGGTAAACATGAATTTGCAGATTTGATTAACTTGACGATCTTGATATGGGGAGAGTATTCTTGTGGACCCAGTGTAATTACAAGCATTCTTACGAGAGGGAGGCAGAGGGAGATTTGACTACAGCACTGGGAGACGGGATCATGGGAAAAAACAGGTTGGAAAGAGGACAGAGCCATGAGCTAAGGAATGAACAATTTTTAGAAGCTGGAAAAGGCAAGGAAGTGAATTTTTTTTGAGTGCTTCCAGAACAAACCACTCCTAACTTTGTTTTACTGTGTAAGTTTCATTTGGACTTCAGACTTCCAGAACTATGAGAATAAATTCACGTTGTTTTAAGCCACTGAATTTGTTGTTATTTGTTACAGCAGCAGTAAGAAACTAATACACACATTTTGTGTATTTATTTCTTCTCCAAACATCAGATCACAAAGGAAATATTTCTCAAAATTATTCTTTATTATTCATTAATTTTTAATTTATCCTTATAATATCTTTATGCCATTTTTTTGCTCTCTTGTAACTATCAGTGTACCATAGTTTTCAGATAATTTTATTCTTTTTTTGTATTGACAGTTTAAAATTAAATTTTATGTTTTATTTTTAACATGAAGTCTACCCTCTTAAAAATAATTTAAGTGTACAACACAGTACTGGTAATTGTAGGGACAATGCTGCAGAGCAAATCTCTAGAACTTTTTTACCTTGTGTATTTGACACTTTATGTCTTTTCTTTAGCCATTCTCTGCTGCCCCCCTCCTTTGGTTCCTGGCAACCACCGTGCTACTCTCTGATTTATAAGTTTGACTATTTTAGATACATTATACAAATAGAATTATGCAGTATTTATCCTCCTGTGATTGGTTTATTTCATTTAACTCCAGCAGCTTTACTTCTGGGTGTTTATCTAAAAGAATTAAAATCAGGATCTCAAAGAGATAATAGCACTCTAGTGTCCATTGCACCACTATTCAGAATAGCCAACACATAAAAACAGCTTAAATTTCCATTGACAGATGAATGGAAATCCTGAAATATGTGTCATGGATGAAACTTGAGACATATATGCAGCTTTTTAAAAAGTTCTTTAAAATTTTTAATGTGAAATAATTACAGGTTTACAAATATTTGCAAATATTTCTTTATGATCTTGACCCTCGGAAAGTGTTGGACACATGTTTATAGTATTTGATGTTTTTTCATGATTAAATTCAGGTTATGCATTTTTACTAAGGATAGCACAGAAGTGATGTGTCTTTCTCAGTGAATCCTATCAGGAAGCATATGATACCAGGTTTTCCCATCACTGATGTTGTTATCTTTGATCAGTTGTTAATCAACTGTACCACTTTGTACCACTTTGTTCACTCTAGAGCTACTGGTTTTTGTTTTTGTTTTTTCGTATTTCATGAGTACTTTATGAGGAGATTTTTTGAAATTAGGTAAATATCCTATTTCTCATTATACTATCACCCACTATTTTTACCATACATTGACAATTCTTACCTGAAAGAATTATTATCAATGTGCTTGCCAAATGCTGATTTTCTGTTGTGTTATTTCTTCTGCATTTATTTCTTCTGCAATAAGGAAGAGCTGTTCCTTTTCTCTCAGTTACTTGTTTATTCAGTTATTTGTTTATATCAGTATTGCCTTATGGATATGTATTTTATGGCTTATAATAAATTACTATTATTTTATAGCTGTTTCCTAGATTTGGCTATTGGGAATACTTCAAATTGTCTCCTGCTTCCTTCTGGCACGACTCCATCATTTTCTGAGTGCTTTCTTATTTTCTTGCACTGCAAGATATTTCAGACTCACCTTGTACTTTTCCTGCCCTTTCCCTGGAATCAACCATTTTTCCAGGAAGCCATGGTTTTTTATATTGGAGAATGGTATTTAGAAACCAAAATATGGGAGCTACATATGCTCATTTGGTTCTGGGGTGTTGTTCTTTCTTTCCTTTTTAAAAAAAGTATTTCTTAAATTAAGTCACCAAGTGTATGTGTGTGTGTGTGTGTGTGTGTCTCTCTCTCTCTCTCTCTCTCTCTCTCTCTCTCTCTCTCTATATATATATATATATATATATATATATATATATCTACTATCTTATTTTTAAAGCTTTTATTTAAATTCCAGTTAGTTAACATACATTGTAATACTGGTTTCAGGTGTGCAATATAGTGATTCAGCACTTCTGTACAACACCTGGTGCTTATCACAAGTGTACTCCTTAATTCCTGTCACCTATTTAACCCATCCTCCCACCCACCTCCCTTCTGGTAACTATAGTTCTCTGTAGTGAAGAGTCTGTTTCTTGGTTTGCCTCTCTTTTTTTCACTTTGGTCATGTGTTTTGTGTTTTAAATTGCACATACAAATAAAATCACATGGTGTTTGTTTTTCTCTGAGTTCTTTAGCGTAGCATAGTACTCTAGAGAGTATTATGGAACTCCACTGTCTTGCTTTAATTGAAACTTACTGTGCCCTGAAACCTTGCTGTTCTCCAAGGGAAGATCTGAATGTTTTTTCTTTCGTAATGTTGATTAGGCATGGGAATAGTATCTGCCTTGGTCCCTTTGACATTGACAAATAATTGCTTTTCTTTACCTGTTCAAGAATTTCATCTCCTCTGAAGCAGTATTCCACCTCTCCTTGCTGCTGCCTTTCACGGAAATCTTGTGCACTCCATTTAATATTTTATCCACTTACTACATTTTCACCTGCCTCATTGTCTTTCTGTTATTATCCCTCATGACATGATTCTAGAATTCAATTTCCATATGTACTTTAATTATGTATTAGGTTTTTTGTGTTCAATTTTCAAAAAGACTTATAGGATGTAAACACTATACTCCCAGGACAGCTTTGTTATAAGCAAAATTAAGGATTTTAAAAAAGTCTGGAGATCTTAGATATTAAGCTAATTGTGTAATTGTTAATGCAGTGTGTTTTTTGTTTTGTTTTGTTTTGTTTTGTTTTGTTTGGTGGAGAGGTAGGCATAATCACCAATCTACTAAAATAGCCCCCAAATAAGAGTTGTAGGTGCTTATATTTTTATATTATATCTGGCCACATGTTAAACTTATAGTTATAATTGTTTTATATTTCCTGGTAAACAATCTGATCTTAGCCATAAAAAGAGAATTTTGTTTTCTTCTTTTATTCTAACTTGAAATTGGTCATCTATTCACTGCCAGACCTTTTTGTTATGCTGCTTCCTTATTTGTATTTGTCTCTTCGTTTTAGAATGGGCAGGAGTAATTTTTTTTTCAGGAGAATAATATATAGATCATGTACTTTTAGGACATTTGCTTGCCTGAAATTTATCACTATGTTGCTTTTCTGTGTAGACAGCATGGTTGAATATACATATTCTATAAATAACTGGTCCAGTTTCTTGCCTTTTGACATATATTGTTACTTTAGAAAACTTGGCATCTTAACTTATCATCCTTTGTAAATAACTCATTTGTCTGTGTGAATGTGTGTGTATGTATAATGTGTGCACATGCCCACAGGGATGTGCCCACATGTCAGTATTATTTTTTAAATAACAGCTTTATTGAGATATAATTCAGATACTCAACTCTTATTCTTTTTAAGGTGTACACAAAAGTGGTTTTTAGTATATTCAGAAAGTTGTGTGACCATCACCATGATCTAATTTTAGAACATTTTCACCACTCCTAAGAGAAACCCAGTACATATTGACAATCACTCCTCATTCTTCTTTCCCCCAAACCCTAACAAATCTTCTTTCTATCTCTATGGATTTGTTTTCTATCTCTATGGATTGTTATTATATATATATATAAAATATATATTATATATAGCAGAGTAAACAAATATATATATTATATATATGTTATATATATAAATGATATTGTAGAATATGTGGCCTTTTGTGACTGGCATCTTTTATTTTTATCATAATGTTTTAAGATTCATTCACATTAAACAAGGATCACTACTTCATTCCTTTCTATGGCAAAATAGTATTCCTTTGCATGGACATAATTCATTTTGATTACCATTCACCAACTGAGGGACATTTGGGTTGTTTTTATTTTCGGGCTGTTATGAATAATGCTGGATTCTTTTTATCTTTTATGTCAGGTATTTCAATATTTAGGTTTTAGTCTTCAACAGGTCTTTTCTATCGTATATTTAATATATATGTATATAATATGTGTATATTATTTATGCTTTTTCCAATTTGTTACAGTGTCTGCTTTAACAACATTAGTCATGCATATACTCAAAATTTCTATGCCTATTATTCTTTTTGAGTGATTTTCATCTCTTCTCTGGGAGGCTTTTTCAGATTTGACCTATATGGCACTGATTCAATTTTATGTTATTTTAATTATTTTATCTTCTGATTCTATTATTCTGTTTAATTTTACTGTTATTTTATTACTTTATTGGTTTTTTTACAGTTTTAATATTTTAGCTCCTTTTTATTGTAGTCTTCATTGTTATTTCCTCCATCTGTCATTTGTTGCATTTTTTTAGATTTTCCCTTTTTTTGATGCATACTGAATAGATATTTTAAATGACTAGACAGCTACTCATGTTAAATTATTATATATACCTAATCTATAGTGATAAAATGATATGTTTCTCTTCTCACGATGCTAGTCAAACTAACAAAATCAAAGATGTCAACTTTTTTCTCTTTGTTTTCACTTCCTTATCTATACAGTTAGGATCATATTCACTTTAAGGCCTATCAAGTTTATACAAAAAGTGAAAGAGATAATAAAGAAGAGTGACTGTTTTTGCATCTGTTTTACTTCTGTTTGTAGACTTCATTTTTAGATACAATTGGGAAATTAATTGAGAACTTCTGATTTTCCTGGAATTATCACAGATTGCTGCTTGTTAGCCAAGATATTTATTTATTTATTTACTTATTTATTTATTTATTTTAAATGTTTTATTTATTTTTGAGACAGAGAGAGATAGAGCATGAACGGGGGAGGGTCAGAGAGAGGGAGACACAGAATCTGAAACAGGCTCCAGGCTCTGAGCTGTCAGCACAGAGCCTGACGTGGGGCTCGGACTCACAGACGGTGAGATCATGACCTGAGCCGAAGTCGGACGCTCAACCGACTGAGCCACCCAGGCGCCCCGTTAGCCAAGATATTTAAAAGCTAGCTGTATTCTTTATAGGTGTTCCAAACTTCAGGGTTCAGTCTGTGAAATCAGAGGATTGATTTATACAGTGTGTATGATTTCTTAAAGTTGTGAAATATATCCCTCTTGTTTTTTCAATCCACAAAGTTTTCAGATAATTGTTTCTAATCTAATATATTTGAACATGCAGTATGCAGTTTATATTTTTTAATTATGAAATTTCAATTACACTTCAAAGTATAGTGCACGTACTTTCATGTATATATATTATATATACTTTCACAGTATATATAATATCATTTGAAAGTTGTGAATGCTACTGAGGTTTAGTAAAACTTAACTCTTTGCTATATTTCTTGCAGCAATACAGGCTCCAACTCTGCTCACCTTAGTGCAGGATGAATATGGTTTATAAATATATATTATATTTGTATATATTTATTTATATATTTATATATTATATATTATATAATAATATATATTATATAATATATAATATATATTTATATATTATGTAATATATAATATATATTATATATTATATATTTTATATTTATAAATATATGTTTATATATTTATATATTATTTATATATTTATATTATATTTATATTTATAAAATGTATATTATATAATATATAATATTTATATATATATTTATAAAACCATATATATATGTGTGTGTGTGTATATATATATATATATATATATATATATATATTTGTTGATGTTTCCAGATTGCAGATGCTCTAGCACTGAGGTGGGGATATATAAGAAGCAAAAACAGCAAACAAACCATACTCCACAAACCTAGGGAATGCACCACTGGGCCATGAGTTCTGAGCTCATTGCCTTTTACCTACCCAAGGACATCATTCTAAACTTTCTCCTCTCTCTCCTGTCTCATCAATTTTTCCCTTTCTTATAAATTTGTATTTATGCCAATCAGTATAAAAACATGCAATTTCTCCTAATTTAAGAAGTTGTTCTCCCTAAAAGACAACCTAGTGAATGGGAGAAGCGAAGTATATAAAGAACTTACACAACTCAACACCTAAAAAGCAAATAATCTAATTTAAAAAGGGCAGAAGACATGAACAGACATTTCTATAAGGAAGACATACAGATGGCCGATAGACACATGAAAAGATGCTTAACATCATTCATGAGCAGAGAAATGCAAATCAAAACCACAGTGAGATATCACCTCACACCCTTCAGAATGGCTAAAATCAACAGCACAATAAACAACAGGTGTTGTCAAGGATGTAGAGAAAGGGGAACCCTCTTAACACTGTTGGTGGGAATGCAAAGTGTTAGCCAATGTGGAAAACAGTATGGAGGTTCATCAAAAAAATAAAAATAGAACTACCATATGATCCAGTAATTCCACTTCTGGGTATTTAGCCAAAGAATATGAAAACACTAATTAAAAAAGATATATGCACTCCTATGTTTATTGCAGCATTACTTACAATAGCCAAAGTATGGAAGCAGCCCAAGTGTCCATCAGTAGATGAATGCATAAAGACAATGTGGTATATGTATACACTGGAATATTAATTCAGCCATAAAAAGGAAAGAAATCTTGCCTTTTGCAATAACATGAATGAATCCAGAGAGTATAATGCTAAGTGAAATAAGTCATCCAGAGGAAGACAAATGCCATATGATTTCACTCATATATGGAATTGGAGAAAACAAAGCAAAACAAATGAACAAAGGAAAAATAAAAAGAGACTAAAAAAAAAAAAAAAAAGGAGACAAACCAAAAACTAGACTCTTAACTATAGAGAACAAGGGGAGATGGGTGGGGGGATGGATGGAATAGGTTAAGGGCGTTAACAGTACACTTAACTTGGGGAGCAATGAGAATGTGTAGAACTTTTGTATCACTGTATTGTACACCTGAAACTAAGTTAACACTGTATGTTAACTATATTGGGTTAAAAAAAAAAAGTAATTCTCTCACCTCTCTTGTTCACACTTAGCCCTCCTGCTAGTTCGTCATTACTCTGTATCTATGGATAATGCAACAAATTGAGTTGATTCATAATCAAACAGGACTTCCTTTTTTTCACTTAAAAATATATATTAAAATAAAAATAAACCTGAAGGAAAGAATTACCAGAATGCAGCCCTTTGCATAGTAGTTCAAGAATAAGGGAAGGGCAAGGAAGGGAAAGAAAGGGAAGGGGACTTCTTATTTTGTATACCATAATGAAGTGTTTCATTAAAGCAATATAAAAACTTCTTTTCAGATTATGTACATTTGCATAAACGTGGTACACATTTTAAATGTTAGTGTTTTATGTCCTGTACTGTATTTAGCTAAGAATTTCAGAGTAAATTTCAGCATTAAGATACGTGTTTTAAGTGCCAGGTAATTACTCATTTGTAACCCCCCCTAAAAATATACCAGCAAAATGACTAAAACTGGTGGGGGTAGAAGTAGGTCATCTCCTAGTTAAGTAGAAAATTGCACACTTGGTTTCTGGAAGACTTTGGTTTAAGCATCTTGAAAAGGAAACATTTTGGGAGCACCTAGGTGGCTCAGTCGGTTAAGTGTCCGACTCTTGATCTCAGCTCAGGTCTTGATCTCAGGGTCGTGAGTTCAAGTTCTGTCTTGGGCTCTGTGCTGGGCATGAAGCCTACTTAAAATTTGTTTTAAAAAATTAGTAATTGGGGCACCTGGGTGGCTCGGTCGGTTAAGCATCCGACTTCGGCTCAGGTCATGATCTCACAGTCCGTGGGTTCGAGCCCCGCGTCGGGCTCTGTGCTGACCTCTGTGCTGACCGCTCAGAGCCTGGAGCCTGTTTCAGATTCTGTGTCTCCCTCTCTCTCTGCTTCTCCCCTGTTCATGCTCTGTCTCTCTCTGTCTCAAAAATAAATAAACGTTAAAAAATTAAAAAAAAATAGTAATTATCATTCACTGATAGGTACTCTTATTAGTCAGTTGAATCGAGTGATACTCCTGCTAGGTTCGTTCCAGGATTCAGACTTATTTTTTTTAGCCCAGCTGACATTAGGAATGATCATTACCATATATAATATACATTATACTTGCCTTGTACTTCTAACTCCAACAAATGAGAACAGTAAAATCAAAGTTGAATGCCTGGCAAAGAATTCGATTGGACACGATTGTGGCACAGGCTAGAGTCTATAAAAGCAGAAGAAAGTCTGTGCGCTTGGGGCATTTCAGCCTCTGCTTATAGCTACGTAGGTGTCCAGTGCCCCAGTCCTTACTTCCAAGGAGCTATCTACTCTTGACTTCTCAATACTTAGTTTCAAGCCCCCCCCCCCAAAAAAAATTTACACACACACACACGCAGACACACACACACACGTATAATTATGCAAATTCTTGAAATTAGTTTTGAAGTGTTTACATTTCCTCAGTTGTATTTTTCCTTCATTTTGAATAGATATTACCTGTCCTCAATATTGCAGTTCTCTCAACCCCTGCCCACTGCAACTGATCGGGGTGAACACTATTCTCTTTTTTAAACAAAAAGACACTAAGTTCTGGTTTTATTCCTATCTCGTAGCTTGCTCTCTCAGCCTCATTTGTTGGCTCCTCCTGAGGATCTGATTATTTGCATTGGTGTGCCTCAGGGCTTATCCCTTGCAATTCTGCTAAAGAGCAGAATTGCCTAAAAGTTGCCTAAAACTTTAGTAACTTTTAAGTATATTATATAGTATTGTCTGTAATAACTCTGCAGTGCATTTGATCTCCAGGACTTACTCAACAGTTAAAGAACTGTTGATTTCCTGGCTTCATTGTATCAAATCTCATCTAAAATGTTGATAATTTCCAACTTGTCCTCTCTGAAACAAACTGTTGAGCTCAATTCAGCTGATCACTTAGAAATTCAGTAAGTATCTCAACCTTCCCATTTTCAAAACTAAGCTCATATTTTTCCTCCGACTCCCCCTAAATAAAACCTAGTCTTCTTACTCGTCTCAGTTAATGCTCTCATTTTGTATGCTCTTGGATCAAAAAACTTTACCTTTCTTTTTTTCAAATGCTACATCTGGTTATTCACTAAACCTGTGTGTTGTACCTACCAAATACATTCCTAGTGACTGACCTCTTCTTGTGACCTCCACTGCTGTCACCCTTGCCACCATCACTTCTTGGCTGTGTCTTGCCACAGCTTCTTTACAGGAATCCTAATTAAGACTTCTGGGGTTTGTTGTTGTTGTTGTTAGGTTTTTGTATTCATTTCCTCTGTCTGGATTGTATTTTCGTCAGTAAACTCCATGGCTTATATTCCTACTATCTTCTATCTTTAAGTGTTCCTTCTCAAAATTGCAACCGTACCCCTACCCCAACAGCAATTTCTTTCCTTTATGCTAGTTTATTTTTCTTGAAAACACTCATTGGCATCTGTTATACTATATACTTAGGTTATTTACTGATTTCTAATGTCCATCCAATAAAATATGTAAGTTTCACAAGGGCAGAAATTTTTATTGTTGTGTTCCCTGTGCCTAGAACATACTGGCCTATTGAATTTGCTGCTATAGTTTCTGGCAGTCAGGTGAAAATTGGAAATATGACCTTTTGCATAATTTTCATTATCTCATATAAATTCTGAGAAGGACGAAGTGTTGCCTAACAGTAAATTGTACAGGAAATACATGAGGTGGACCTTATAAAGTATATAGTAAACAACATGAAGAATGATGCCTTGATAATTTTAACAATAATTTCAGTGATATTACACCTGTCTTTACTTTTTATTTTAATAGTGTGTAATGGCTGAGGGCATAACGTGAAAGATATATATCCAGAACATAGAAGTCATCTGTAAAATAATTTGAAATGTTTTTGTAAAGGTGGAAGTTTAATATTAATGAGTAATTCTTCACTCCTATATAGCCTATGAAGCTACTCATGATATATATTATAACATTCAAATGTTTCACCTTGGTTTCAACATTATATATGAACAAAATTAATAATTGTTTACTCCGATTTCTTTTTGTCAATTGTTAATGAGTCACTTCTGTAGAATGATGTTTATCATAGGGACATTTGAAAAATGCTAAAGATAAAAATTACCATAATAATAAAGGAACAAATAAATGCATTTTAGTATGTGATGAAATATTGTTTATCATTTAAAGTTCATGTTTTCAAAAAATTTTGACTTTTTGAAAGTAGGGTACCAAAATGTCTTCCTGTCTGTTTTTCTATCTACAAAATTTTAAATGGAATAAAATGCACCAAAATATTGCCTATATTTTTCTCTAGTTGTAAGGTTATGGTTGACTTTTAGTTTATTTTTTACTTTTGTGTAGTTTCCAGAATGTCTGTTGTGTTTGTAGAACTTTTGTAATGACAACAGAAGTAATACATATAATTTTTAAAGAATTAGGACTTCTTCCATATCTGTATTTTGCTTTTTGTTGTTCGATGACAAAGAATTATATTTTGTCAATCTTGAGTGGGCCACTAATAATTAATGAGAATAATTTTTAATACTGATATGCAATATGTTTTCACCTAACTTTTGTTTATCAAATAGTTTGTAAAAGTGCATATCAGGATTGTATTTTTTTCCCCACAGATAGCCTTTTGATTGACTATCAGTTTACCTTCAGCTTATTACAGGAAGATGATCGCCACCATACTGCCATAAACTTCATAGCGAACCCAGAACAGGTGAGAAAATAATTTAACTTTTATAATTATTATATTACTATCTAGGGCTATAAATTTTTTGTCATTTTTATTGCAATTTTAACTGCTTCTCAGAATTATCATACTACAGGGCTTTTGAAGAAAGACTAATCCTGTTAATTTTTTCTTTTCATAAAACTTACATATCCTTGTAATCTAGGGAGTTTGTGAGTTTAATATTTCAGATTCTGCAAAGTCCTACAATTTAAATTATACATTTTTATTATTTTTTCAGTCTTATAACAGTGTTTGTGCATGTAATTATGCTCTCAAACTCCGGGTAGCCTTATTTGAAAATAAAACCCAGACATTAAAAACATGTTATATTAAATATGTTCCTTTTCTTATATATTGTTACACAGTAGATTTTCCTCATCTGTTAAACAAATCTACTGGTTTATCTAAGTTAGATGAATACTGGCTTCCTTTTTATCATTTTTATTGAGATGCAATTGACATACTACATTGTATAAGTTTAAAGTGTATAATATGTTGCTTTGATACATTTATATATTGTAATATTACCATAATAGCATTAGCTAACACCTCTATTATGTTACATAATTATCATTTCTTTTTTGTGGTGGGACTAATTCAAATTTAATTTTAGTAACTTTTAAGTATATTATATAGTATTGTCTGTAATAACTATGCAGTGCATTTGATCTCCAGGACTTACTTATCTACTGGTTATAAGTTTTTATCCTTAAACAACATCTGCCCAATTTCCCCAAGCCCCAGCCCCAAGGGATTTTATGAGTTTGGCTTTTCTAGATTACACATATAAATGATATTCTTACAAGTATTTGTCTTTCTCTGTTGGACTTATCTCACTTAGCATAATGGAGTACTTTTTTCAATCAATTTACTGCATCAGTGTTATAATTTTAAAACTTGATGAAGTTTAACTTTATGAAAGAATAATTATCAGTAATCACAGGAAAAGGCTCTAAGTTTGTTTGAAAGTAACACATACATTCCCATCCATCTGAGACCTAATATAGTTAAAAAGTCAAAGGAATGGGAATATCAGCCATTTGGTTTACTTTGGTGGACTTTTAGTTCTTTTGAAACTGAAAATAACTCTTTCAAATGAAGATGTTAGAAAAGTGAAGATGTTGGTGAAATATTTGAATCATTCTTTTTTATTTAATGTGGTTAGAACATTAACATGAGATCTACTCTCCTAAAAGTTTTTAAGAGTTCACATACAGTAATGTAAACTATAGATGCTATGTTGTACAATAGAACTTATTCTTCTTGCATAACTGAAACTTTCATCTGTTGAATAGTAATTCCTTATTCCCCCACCCACCCTTCCACCCCACCTCAGGCAATCACCAGTCTCTTCTCTGTATCTCTAAGATCAGGGTTTGGTTTTGTTTTGTTTAGATCACACATATAAGTGAGATCTTACGGTATTTGTCTTTCTCTGACTTATTTCATCTAGCATAATACTCTCCAGTTACATCCATGATGCAAATAGCAAAATATTTTTTATCGCAAAATACTATTCCCTTGTGTATTTATACCACAACTTTTTTGTCCATTCATCCATTGATGGACACTTATATACATTCCATAAATTGGGTATTATAAATCATTTTTGTTTTCTTTTTAGATAAATACTCAAAAGTGGAATTGATGGATCATATGGTAGTTTTATTTTTAATTTTTTCAGGAACTTCCATATTCTTTTCCATAGTGTCTGCACTAATTTACATTTCCACCAACAGTGCATAAGAGTCTCCTTTTTGCCACAACCTTGCCAACACTTGTTATTTCTTGTCTTCTTGGTAATAGTCATTTGAACCAGTGTGAGATGATATCTCATTATGGTTTTGATTAGCATTTCTGTGATAAAAAGTGATGTTGGGCAGCCTTCTGTGGTCATCAGTATGTCTTCATTAGAATAAGTCACAGGAATCAAAGGTACAACAGGGGGAATACAGTCAATGACATTATAATAATGTATGGTGACAGATGGTAGCCGCACTTGTGGTTAGCAAAGAGATGTTGAAACAGTATATGCACGTTTATACACAGAGACTAATGTAACATTGTTTGTCAGCTATACCCAAAAAAATTTTTTTTAAAGTCTATTCAGTTCCTGTGTCCATTTTCATTTTTATTTAAATTCCAATTATTTAACATACAGTGTAATGTTAGTTTCAGACTTGAATTTAGCAATTCATCACTTAAATAGAACGCCCAGTGCTCATGACAATAAGTGCCCTCTTTAATACCCACCACCATTTAAGCCATCCCCCTACCCACCTCCCCTACAGCAACCCTCAGATTGTTCTCCATAATTAAGAGTCTGTTTTCTGGTTTGCCTCTCTCTCTTCCCCCCCTATGTTTATCTGTTTTGTTTTTTAAATTCCACATGAGTGAAATCATATGGTGTTTGTTTTTCTCTGAGTTATTTTATTTTGCATAATACACTATAGCTCCAACCATGTTGTTGCAAATGGCAAGATTTCATTCTTTTTGATGACTGAGTGATATTTCATTGTATAGGTATACCACATCTACCTTATCCCTTCATCAGTCAGTGGACATCTAGGCTCTTAACATACTTTGGCTATTGTTGATAATGCTGCTGTAAACATCAGGGTTCATGTATCCCTTTGAATCGGAATTTTTGTATCCTTTTGGTAAATACCTAGTAGTGCAATTGCTCGATCATAAGATAGTTCTATTTTTAACTTTTTGAGAAACCTCCATCCTGTTTTCCAGAGTGGCTGTATCAGTTTGAATTCCTACCAAGATTGTAAGAGTTCCCCTTTCTCTGGAGCCTCACAAACATCTGTTCTTTCCTGTGTTGTTAATTTTAGCCATTCTGACAGGTGTGAGGAGGTATCTCATCATGGTTTTGACTTGTATTTCCCTGATGGTGAATGATGCTGAGCATTTTTTCGGGTGTCTGTTGGTCATCTATGTCTTCTTTGGAAAAATGTCTATTCATTTCTTCTGCCTGTTTTTTTAACTGGATTATTAATTTTGGAGTGTTGACTTTGATAAGTTCTTTATAAGTTTTGGATTCTAATCCTTTATCAGATGTGTCATTTGCAAATATCTTCTCCCATTGCAGTAGGTTGCCTTTTAGTTTTGTTGATTCTTTCCTTTGCTGTGCAGAAGCTTTTTATCTTGATGAAGTCCCAATAGTTTATTTTTTCTTTTGTTTCCCTTTGGTAAGGAGACATATCTAGTAAAAGTTGCTAGTGCTGATGTCAAAGAGAATACTTCCTGTGCTCTCCTCTAGGATTGTAATAGTTCCCTGTCTCAGATTTAGGTCTTTTATCCATTTTGAACTTATTTTTGTATATGGTGTAGAAATGTGGTCCAATTTTGTTCTTCTGCATGTGGCTATCCTATCCAGTTTTCCCTTCACCATTTGCTGAAGAGACTTTTTTCCACTGGATAATCTTTCCTGCTTTGCGAAGAATAGTTGACCATATAAATGTGAGTTCATTTCTGAGTTTTCTATTTTGTTTCATTTATCTGTGTTTCTGTTTTTGTGCCAGTACCATACTGTCTTGATGATTACAGCTTTGTAATATAACTTGAAGTGTGGAATTGTGGCCTCCAGCTTTGCTTTGCTTTTTCAAAATTTTTAGGGGTCTTTGTGGTTCCATACACATTTTAGGATTGTTTGTTCTAGTCCTGTGAAAAACGCTGGTGGCATTTTGATAAGGATTGCATTAAATGTGTATACTGGTTTGGGTAGTATAGACGTTTCAACGACAATTGTTCTTCTAATCCATCAGCATGGAGCGTTTCTCCATTTCTTTGTGTCATCTTTAGTTTCTTTCATAAGTGTTCTATAGTTTTTGGAGTACAAACCTTTTACTTCTTTGCTTAGGTTTATTCCTAGGTATTTTATGGTTTTGGTGCATTTGTAAATGGGATCAATTCCTTGATTTCTCTTTCTGCTTGCTTCCTTATTGATGTATAGAAATACAACAGATTTCTGTATATTGATTTTGTATCCTGCAACTTTACTGAATTTATTTATCAGTTCTAGCAATGTTTTTTGGTGGAATCTTGAAGGCTTTCTATGTACAGTATCATGTCATCTGCAAGTTGTGAGTTTTACTTCTTCCTTGCTGATTTGGGTGACTTTTATTTCTTTGTTGTCTGATTGCTGTGGCTAGGACTTCGAGTTCTTTGTTAAAAAAGAGTGGTGAGATGTACCTATGTCTTGTTCCCGACTGTAGAGGAAAAGGCCTGTTTTTCTCCATTGAGGAGGATATTAGCTATGGATTTTTCATATGTAGCCTTTATTATGTTGAGGTATATTCCATTTAAACATACTTTTTGAGGGCTTTTTATAATGAATGGATATTGTACTTTGTCAAATGTTTTTTTCTGCATCTATTGAAATAATCATATGATTTTTATCCTTTGCATTATTAATGTCTTGTATCACATTGATTGATTTGCAAATATTCAACCACCCTTGAAACCCAGGAGTAAATCCCATGTGATCATGGTGAATGATTGTTTGAATGTATTGTTGGATTCAGTTTTCTAGTATTTTATTGAGACTTTTTACATCTCTGTTCATTAGAGATATTGGCCTGTTGTTCTCTCTTTTGTCTTTATCTGGTTTTGGTATCAGGGTAATGCTGGCCTCATAAAATGAATTTGGAAGGTTTTCCTCCTTTTCTATTTTTTGGAATATTTTGTGAAGAGTAGGTGTTAACTCTTTTAAGTGTTTAGTAGACTTCACCATCTGTTCTTGGACTTTTATTTGATGGGAGGTATTTGATTACTGACTTAGCTTCTTTGCTGATTGTTGGTCTCTTCACATTTTCTATTGCTTTCTGTTTGAGTTTTGATAGTTTATATGTTTCTGGATTTTATCAGTTTCTTCTAGTTTGTCCAATTTGTTTTTCATATTATTATCTTATAATTGTTTGAATTTCTGTGGTGTTGGTTGTTATTTCTCTTCTCTCATTTGTGATTTATTTATTTGGTTTTTTTTTTCCTCTTTTCTTTTTGATATATCTCACTAGGGATTTACCAATTTTATTAATTCTTTCAAAGAACCAGCTCCTAGTTTCATGGATATGTTCTATTGGTTTTTAGTTTCTATATCATTTATTTCTGCTCTAATCTTTATTATTTCCCTTCTGCTGCTGCTTCACCTTCATTTGTGCCTTTTCTGCCTTCTTTAGGTATAAGGTTAGGTTTTTTATTTGAGATTTTACTTTCTCCTTGAGGTAGGCCTGTATTGCTATAAGCTTACCTCTTAGGACCACCTTTGCTGCATTCCAAAGGTTTTAGACCATTCTGTTTTCATTTTCATTTGTTTCCATGTATTTTAAAATTTCTCCTTTGATTTCTTCTTTGACCCATTCATTGTTTGGTAGCATGTTGTTTAATCTCCATGTATTTGTGCTTTTTTCAATTTTTTTCTTAGGGTTGACTTCTAGCTTCATAGCATTATGTTCAGGAAAGATACATGGTATGATTTCAGTCTTTTTATATTTGTTGAGGCCTGTTTTGTGACCTAGTATGTGATCTATTCTGGAGAATGTTCCATGTGCACTTGAAAAGAATGTATGTTTTGTTATTTTATGATGGAATGTTCTGTTTTGTGTGTCATTCGAAGCCATTTTTTCCTTGTTGATTTTCTGTTTAGATGATTTGTCCATTGGTATAAGTGGGGTGTTAAAGTCCTATAATATTATTGTATTATTATATATTATTTCCTTTAGATTTGTTATTAATAGTTTTTTTAATATTTGGGTGCTTTAATGTTGGGTGCATAAATATTTAAAGTTGTTATATTTTCTTGTTGGATTCTCCTCTTTATGGTTGTATGGTGTCCTTCATTGTCTCTTGTTACAGTCTTTGTTGTAATGTCTAGTTTGTCCAATATAAGTATTGCTACTCTGGCTTTCCTTTGACACCTTCTTCCGTGATAAATGTTTCTCCAACCCCTCACCTTAAATCTGCATGTGTCTTTAGGTCTAAAATTAGTCCCCTCTAGGCAGCAGAATGAATAAAAAAATAATATCCATCAATATCTTTTCCATTTACATTCAAAATGATTATTGACAGAAATGTATTTATTGCAATTTTATTACTTTTTTTGTTGTTATTTCTGGAGATTTTCTCTAACTCTTTCTTGTCTTTGTCACTTTTGGTCTTTCCTTTCCATTCATAGAGGCCCCTTTAATATTTCTTGCAGGGCTTGTTTAGTGGTTACTAACTCCTTTAGTTTTCATCTTGGAAACTCCTTATCTTTTCTTCTCTTTTAAGTGAAAGCCTTAAGACCTAGAGAATTCTTGCCTGTAGATTTCTCCCATTCAGCACTTTGAACATATCATGCCACTCCCTTCTGTCTTGCCAAGTTTCTGTTGAGAAATTTCCAGCCAGCCTTATGGATCTTCCCTTCTAAGTTAAGGACGTCTTTTGTCTTGCTGCTGTTAAGATTTTTATTTATCACTATATTTTGTAAAATTAATTACAGTATGTCTTGTATGTCTTGTACGGCCTGCTTTTGTTGATTTTTATGGAAGTTCTCTGTGCTTCCTGGATCTGGATGTCTGTTTCCTTCCTCAGATTAGGGAAGTTTGAGCAATTATTTATTCAAGTAATTTTTCTGCCCCCCTTTTCTCTCTCTTCTTGTTTTGGGACTTATGTAACACTAATGTTAATATGTTTGATGCAGTCACTGAGTTCCTTAAGTCTACTTTCATGTTGCATACTTCTTTCTTTTGTTCAGCTTCATTTTCTAATATTTTGTCTTCTAGGTCACTAATCATTCTTCTGTTTCTTCCAATCTGCTATTCATTGCATCAAGCCTGTTACCAATCTCTCCATCTCAGATTGATTCTTTTTTTAACTCTTTTATCTCTGTGGTAAGGGTCTCACTAATATCTTCTATACTTTTCTCAATCCCAGTGAGTGTCCTTATGATTATTGCTTTAAAGTTTCCATCAAGCATGTTACTTATACCTGTTTCACTTGGATCTCTGCCTATGACCTTATCTTGTTTTTTCATTTGCGATGAATTCCTCCATCTTGGCCTTGTGTATAAGTCTCTGCCTTCTTCTCTGTGTTAGAAAAGAAACTTAGGTCTCTTCCTCCTTAAAGTAATGGCTTATGAATAACAGGTCATGTAGTGTCCAGAGTGTGAGGCTTCAGGAAGTTTTTCTGATGTGTGCTGAATGTCCTCTGCTATTGTGTTTTGGCTGTTATATCCTTTAGGCCAGTTGTTTTTGTAGAGGCTCTTGTTGCCTGCTGTGGAAAGTATTTGGTCCCTGGTCTGAATGTGGCAAGTTTTAGCTAGGTGAAAAGAGACCTGACACCATCTCCGCCAGAACTGAGGCCCTGCAGAACTCTAATCGGGAGACATGGTGTGGGTAGGGGGTTTGTGCTGGTCTTCGAGAAGGGGCCTGCTTCACTGGGACTGAGGCAAGCTTGACTGAGAAGGTCAGTCCTGTCAGAGTGCAGGGGTGTGGGACTTGGTATAAACAAGTTAGACAGCCAGTGTGGGTGCTTCCCTCAGGTTGCTCTGTGATTCTACTGAGGAGCAATGAAGGGAAATGGCCAGTTCCTTTGTTCCTGGAGAAGTGTCTCCATAAACACTGCCTGTTAGAGATGAGATCCATGAAGACAGAATAATCCTCCTGCTGTATTCCCCAGGTGTTCTTCAGATCACTGTTTCTATGCTGACTTTCCCTGGATTGTTTGCCTGCTTTCTTTCAAGGAGCAGCCAAGTGGCCTTTGGGCCCATTGCCACCAAGCCCAGTGACCTTTAAAACTCTAGACTTTAAGCCCCAGTAGTTGCAAGAACTCATGAAATTCAGCCTCTCTCATTTTCCAAGGCAATAGCTTTGTAGAAATGTTCTCCTTGTGTGTTCTCCTGCATGCTCCTTTCTCTCTCTCACTCTTCTCCATGACCACAGCTTCCTCCCCTCTATAGCACCTGCTATCCCTTTCTCCCCTAAACCACATCTCCACACTTCCTACTTTCTTTGATGTGACCTCTTCTCTCCCTTTAGTTGGGACGTTTGTTATGTCAGTCTTCAGGTTGATTTCTGGGGTATTTATGATGATTTGATAGTTATCTAGTTGTGTTCGTGGGAAGAAACAAGCTAGGGTCCTCCTACTCTGACATCATTTTCCTACATAGTCTCTTTAATCTACTTTGAGTTGTTTTCTGTATATGGTGTAAGATAAGTGCTCTAGACTGAATGTTTGTGTCCCCCCCCCCCGCCTCCAGCCCCCAAATCATGTGTTAAATCCTAATGCTCAATGGAATGCTATTTAGAAATGAGACATGTGGGAGGTAACTAGGTCACGAGGGTGGAGCCCTCATAAATGGGATTGGTACCCTCACAAAAGAGGCCCTAAAGAGTTCCCTCACCTCCTTTTGCCATGTGAGGGCACAGTGAGAAGAGGGTTGTCTATGTACTATGAAGTTGGCCTCAACAGACACCACCTTTTCCAGCACCTTTATCTTGGGATTCCCAGCCTCCACTTGTGTGAGAAATATAATTCTTCTGTTTGTAGTCACTGCCCATGTGCTAGTCTGTGGTATTTTTGTTATCACAGCCCTACTGCACTAAGATAGTTAGGATACAATTTCATTCTCTCTATGGGGATATCCAGTTTTCCCAACACCATTTGTTGAAGAGACTGTCCTTTTCTTCATTGTATATTTTTGGCATCCTCATTGACGATTACTTTACCATGTATGTGTGGGTGTATTTCTGGGCTTTCTATTTATTATGTTGGACCATATGTCTGTTTTTATGCCAGTACCCTATTTTTAATTACCATAGCTTTCTAATATATTTTGAAATCAGGATACTTAATGCTTACAGTTTTGTTCTTCTTTCTCAGGACTGTTTTAGCTTTGGGGGTCTTTTATGATTCTATATAAATTTATTTTTTTAATTGTTTTTATTTTTATTTTTATTTATTTTTCATTTTTAAATTTACATCCAGGTAGTTAGCATATAGGGAGTAGATTCCAATGATTCATCCCCTATGTATAATATCCAGTGCTCATCCCAGCGAGTGTCTTGCTTAATGCCCCTTACCCATTTAAGCCCATCTCCCCCCACCCACAACCTCTCCAGCAACCCTCAGGTCTCTATATTTAAGTGAATGTCTTATGTTTTGTCCCCTACCTGTTTTTATATTACTTTTGCTTCCCTTCCCTTATGTTCACCTGCTTGGTATCTTAAATTACACATATGAGTGAAATCATATGATATGTGTCTTTCTCTGATTTCGCTTTGCATAGTAACCTCTAGTTCTATCCACGTACTTGCAAATGGCAAGGTTTCATTCTTTTTGATTGCCATGTAATACCCCATTATATATATATATATATATATATATATATATATATATATATATATATAACGTTTACACACACATTTGTATATATGTATATACACACACACACACACACTACATTTTGATTTCTTTTTTTGATCCATTAGTTCAGAAATGTTTTATTTAATTTCTACATGTTTTTGAACTACCAATTTTTCTCCTGCTATTGATTCCTAGTTTAATTCCCTTGTGGTCAGAAAAGATAATTGATACATTTTCAGTCATCTTAGATTTGTTAAGAGTTTTTTTGTGACCTAACGTGATATATTTTGGAGACTATCCCATGTATACGTGAACAGAATATGTATTCCGCTGCTCTTTGTGGAATTATATGTCTGTCTCTGTTAAGTACATGTTCTGAGTGTTGTTTGACTCCACTTTCTCCTTACTGATTTTCTCTTTCTATCCACTGTTGAAAGGATGTTATTGGAGCCTCTTACTATTATTCTGTTCCATCTGTTGTCCCCTTAAGTTGTATCTATGTTCGTTTCTATATTTAGGTGCTATCATAGTGGGTATATGTGTGTGTGTGTGTGTGTGTGTGTGTGTGTGTGTGTGTATAATTTATTATAGTTATACCTTTCTGATGAATTGACCCATTTATCATTATACAGTGTCCTTGTTTGTCTCTTGCTAAAGTTTTTTACTTATAGTCTGTTTTGTCTTATATAAGTATAGCTAACTCTTCCCTCTCTTGTTTCTTATTTGCATGGAATATCCTTTCCCATCCCCTCACTTTTAGTCCGTAAGTGTCTATAAATCTTAAATGAGTCTCTTTTAGACAGCATAGTGTTGGGTATTGTTTTTTTTAATCCACCTGTCTACTTTATATCTTTTGATTGGGGAGTTTAATAGATTTATGTTTAAAGTAATTATTGATAGGAGAGGACTTACTATTTCCATTTTGTTAATTGTTGTCTGTCTTATAGTTAGTGTGTGTGTGTGTGTGTGTGTGTGTTGTTGTTGTTCCTTTTTTAACTCTTGAAGGCTTTGTTTTTTATTTATTTTTTTTTTGTAATGATATGCTTTGTATGCTTTGATTTCTTGCTCCTTTTCTTTTGTGCATCTTATGTATGCATTTTCTTTGTAGTTATCATGAATTTTACATATAGTTATAACTGTTTTAGGGCAGCTGGGCGGCTCAGTCGGATAGGCATCCGACTTCAGCTCAGGTCATGATCTCGTTGGTCATAAGTTTAAGCCCCATGTTGGGCTCTGTGCTGACAGCTCAGATCCTGGAGCCTGCTTCAGATTCTGTGTGTCTTTCTCTCTGCTCCTCCCCCACTCATACTCTGTCTCTGTCTCTCTTTCTCTTTCTCCCTCTCTCAAATATGAAAAAATAAAGCCTAAAAAACAAATAAATAAATAAAAACAGTGTTTTAAGCTGATGAAACTTAACTTCAACCACATGCCAAAACTCTATACTCTTAACCTGTCTATCCCCTCTCTCCACTCTGTTATTGATCTTATAACAATTAACATTTTTTTATAAATCAGATCTAGTTATGATGAGCTCCCTCAATTTCTGTTTCTCTAGGAAAGTCTTCATGTCTCAAGTTTTTTTAAGGACAGTGTTACCAGGAATAGTATTCCTCTTTGGTACATTTTTTCTTTCAAAACTTTTAATAGGGCTTCTTTGTATATGATAAGTAACTTTACTCTTTCTTGCTTTCAAAATCCTGTCTTTGACTTTTAACAATTTTATTTGATTTGTTTATGTTCATCTTCCTTTTGTTTTCTTCAGCTTCATGAATCTAGATGTTTGTACTTCTTAGATTTGGGACATTTTAGGCCATTATTTCTTTAAATAAATAAATTTCTGCCCCTTTCTTTCTCTTCTCTAAGATCTATATTGTATATATATAATATATATTAGTTATATTATATATATTATATATTATATATATGTAATATATCATATATATATATATATATATATATATATATATATATATATATATATAATTTTTTTTCCTTGATTGTATTCCATAAGTCCATTAGGCTTTCTTCACTCTTTTTCTTTCTCTTTTCTTTTTGTTCCTTTGGCTAGTTAACTTCAGATGATTTGAGTTCATGGATTCTTTCTTCTACTTGGTCAAGTTTGTCATTAAAACTATATATTGAATTTTTCAGTTAATTTATTGTATTCTTCTGCTCCAGAATTTCTGTGGTTCCTTTTTATAGTTCTGTCCCTGTCTGTTGCATTGACATTTTGTTCATATATTGTTTCCTTGGTTTCATTTAATTATCTTTCTTTGGTCTCTTATTCCTTCCTTATTACTTCTTTAATACAATTATTTTGAATCATTTGGCAGACAATTCTAGATCTCCATTTCTTTAGGGTCAGTTACTGGAGATTTATTTTGTTCCTTTGGTTATGTCATATTTCCCCCATACTTAATTTCCCTTGTAGCTTTGCACTGGTGTCTGTGTTTTTGAAGAAACAACTACTTTTCCCAGTCTTTATTGACTGGCTTCAAAGGGAAAGACCATCAGTTAGCCCAGCTAGAAGGTACTGGGAGCATCAGAAACCTTTTCTGTGATTAATCATGTTCCACAACTTTTCCTTTTCTTCGAAGGGGAGTAGTCTTAGGGTTACACACCTTCTCTCAGTTTCACAGAGCAATTCTGGCTGTAGTGAGCTGCCTGCCTTTTTCCCCTTGGGCGGTACACAGAAAATTCATGGTGTTGGATGCACATTCCATTCTCTTCCTTCCTGGAGGAGAAGTCTCAAGGTTGTGCACCTTCTCCTAATCTTGAGGAGCCATGCCAGCAGCAGTAAGCCACCCACTTACTTTCTTTATTTTTAGCTACTGTCAGATGTCCAAACTATGCTTGTTCTCTTAGTGCTCTGGGTGAGGTAAATCAGAAACAGATCCTTTAGGCAGTGCAATGAAAGGCCAGGGATGTTGGATATATGCTACATTCTCTCTCTTCCCTGTGGGAGAAGTCAAAGCCAAGGTGTTCTCTATAATGCTGAGTGCTGCCTTGGGGCAGAGGCTGAAATGGGTAAAGTGAAATTGTTCTTCTTACTGATTATAAGGTGGCTATTCTTCATTTTATATTAATCTTTGGTACTGGAACTTTTTAACTAGATTTTGATTCTTTCACAAAGTTATTTTGGCCCATACAACATTGTTAAATCAGTGTTTTTATGGAGGATAAGGGCTGTGACTTCCTATTTCACCATCTTACTAATGTCACTTTGTTTTGCTGTTTTTTAATTATATCTTAATCTATCTTTTAAGTCCATATCATATATTTTAATAGTTTTTTTAAATAGATGAAACCTCAAAATATATCTTGCCATTTGCTAGCTTCTCTAAAGTATTTTATTGGACTTGCCAACAAATAATATAATTTCTTAAATTTTTCTTTTACAGTAAAGTAGGGTCTCTTCTCAAAAAGTAGAACAGTTCATTTAATGTTATGCCTTATTCTTTAGATTTTAAGACGTGTCTATATTCTTTGGAATACGTTTAACATTTTGACTTTTAAATAAGAATTTTAAAGTATAATGTTTTAAGTATAACCCTCTTTTTGCTTATATTGTGTTTTTTTTAACCAAGACATTAGAAATGTCAGAAACCCCATTGTTCACTGTAATAAGAAAGATTTTATAAATGCACCGTAATCACCATTGACTTCTTTTTCATTGTAAAATATACATAAAATAAAATTTATAATTTTAATCATTTTTAGGTATACCATTCGGTGGCATTAAGTACAATTACAGTGTTGTGCAACCCATCACCACTATCTATCATCAATTTTTTTTTATCATTCCAAACAGAATTTCTGTATCCATTAAGCAATAATTCCTCATTTCTTCCCTTGGCCACAGCCCCTTTATTCTACTTTCTGTCTCTGAATTTGTATATTCTAAGTACCTCACATGTACAACCATACAATATCTGTCCTTTTGTGTCTGGCTTATTTCACTTAGCCTAATGTTTCCAAGGTTCAGCCATGTTGTAGTGTGCATCAGAATTTCAGTTTTTACCATTGGCCTCTTGAATGTTTAATAGTGATTACAAACTTACGTACTTCTTTGAAGACATGAGAAATTTTATTATACTTGGAACATCTGGAATGTGAATACCATTTTTCCATAATATTATCCATAGTATCACATGTGTAGGTCCAGATTGGGCATAATTTTAGTTTGCTTCTCTCTTGACCATCCTCTCCTTTTTCAGTTTCCTGAAAATATCAACTGGTTCCAAATGTCACAGCTTTCTGTTTTATATCTACTGTCTTGTCTAGTTGAAGCCAATAGCTCGGACACATTTTCTTTGAAACTGTAGGATGCTAAACTAAGCATGAGAGTTGCCTCTAAGAATGCTTGTAATATCATTATACGTAATTTTATAAATATAATTCATAGTTAAAGATATACTCAACTTGGAACAGTTAGTGAAATTAATATGTGGTCAGGGCTTCCTACTTATCCTAAATAAAAGATAATAATAAATAGATGCCTTAATTATTGATTCATTTCCTACATTTTGACAACAGATTTAATTTAATCCATTTTTACCTGAGAGTTCTAGTTTATGTAATTTATGGTTTTTTGTTTTTTGTTTTTTTCACTACAAAAGGTGTGTATAAGGGACGCCTGGGTGGCTCAGTTGGTTGAGTGTCCGACCTTGGCTCAGGTCATGATCTCATGGCTCATGAGTTCTAGCCCCATGACAGGCTCTGTGCTGACAGCTCAGAGCCTGGAGCCTGTTTCAGATTTTGTGTCTCCCTCTCTCTCTGCTCCTACCCCACTCACACTCTGTCTCTCTCTCTTTCAAAAAGAAAATAAACAAAAAAAGTGTAAAAAACCAATGTGTAGTAATACAATAAACACCTAACAAAAAGTTTTTCAATAAAACAACAATCTTACATTGGTGTAAAATTACTTTGGACTAATTAAAACCTGTACCGTTTACATATTAACTACAGGTAAGCAAGAGAATCAAAATACAAACAATGAATTACAGTTCCCCTGGCTTACAGACAGAAGGCTAGATTATAGTAGAGAAGATAAATGGAAACTTTAAACTACCTTTGAATTTATCACCTATATTTTTTCATTAAAATGGTGTAATTGACATCTACACTTGGTTGAATACTGACAAAATGTATCCAGCCTGTGAACTGTAGCATGGGCATAATTAAAACATAAAACATTATTTAGTGTAGTTTGATTTTTGTAACCCTAATATTTTCTTTCTTGGTAGTCAAACAAAAATTTGGATATTTCGATTAATGCATCAAACAACTTTAATCTCAACATTACATGGTCAGTTGGTTCAACAGGTAAGAGAATTTTGTTGTCACATCTTTTACATTTGTTTGTATATGGAAGATGTTCTAACATGATCTTTTTTTTGTTAATTCAAAAAATTGAAATTAAAATATATATGTCATAATAATTGTGCTGGTTCAGGTACAAGTAATAAGTAGCATTATTAATAAAGTTTCATTATTTTAACTTTGTCTCTTATTCAATTAAATTAGATAGGTAACAAATATTATACACCACTTAATTTTTTAAAAAGACATTGTTATGAATTGCTATGATTTTAATTCAGATAGAGTACTTCTTTAATGATTGGGACTGTGATTTCAATTATTTGACTCACTATCATAAAGCTATAAATTTAATTATTAACCTTAATATTGATATAAGACAAATTCTGTGCATGTTGATAAATTAATAGGTTTTTATTCCTTTCAAACTTAGAAATATACCAACACCTTTGTCAGCTTTGGTGCTGAGAAAGGGTTAAAAAAACCCTCTCCTTAATATGTCTTCTGTAATAAGTTTTAGAACTTGAAAATTTAGACTTTTAAAAAATAGAACCAAGATGAAATACAAACTGTCTGTTGGATTATGAAAAAGTATGCTCACTTTTTTTTGTATTTACATACTAAGAAATTCTATTGATTTTTATTTTCTGTATCAAAGCTATACTGTTGCACAATGTGTTGGAATCCTCTTTAAAGAAAACATGTGGATTCTGGGGTGCCTGGGTGTGCAGACAGTTGGGCATTCAGCTCTTGGGCTCTTGATCTCAGGGTCGTGAGTTCTAGCCCCATACTATGGCTCCACACTGTGCACGGAGCCTACTAAAAACAGAAATAAAGAAAAGAAAATATATGTATTCTTAGGTCATTATGCTCTTTTAATATGTAGAATCATGGAGACATAGAATTCAAGAGTGAAATAGTCTTTGCAATTCTAGAACCTACATTACATGTGTTAAAAAAATGAGAAGTTTGGGCAAATATATACACATTTTGCTACAATGGTGTCCACCTTATAGTAAAATCTTGGGACTGTGAGCTTCATTAATTAAGAATTCATGAAAACTTGTATTACTGATTTGAAAATTACTTTGGCATAATAAACTGACTCCAGAAGTGTTCTAAAATCTGTCAACAAAAATATACAAACCTCTACAATTAGATTAGAATGATGATTTTATCATGCAAGAAATTACTTGTAACTTTCAGATTCCCAAAACCAAATCTCAGAAATTTTGATTTATCAGATTGGGAGATGGGTTCATGAAACCTGCTTTTTAAAACAGCAACCCAGGTGCTTTTGGAATAGGTGATGAGTTAGAAATCAATTCAGTTGCCCAGTATACTAATTCTAAATATTTTTACCGTTTGTTAAAGTAGAGGGCTTGGTAAGATTGTTGGAAATGCTTTGTTCCATTTGGTTAATTTCAGTAAATATTTATTGAGTATGCAATATGTGTTTAACTAATTGAACATTTATCTCATGTTTTAAATTATAGCCTCGTTTCAATTTATTCAAAGTAGTGATGGTTCAATTTGTGGTTAAGACAAATAAATTGATTTCTTTTCTATGTTTTAATTGGATTGAGACATGTGAAATATGTCCTGATTTGTTTTGAGAGGCTCTGTGGAGTAGTGAATAGAAAGAATTCAGTGTCTGGAGCTAATGGATACCTGAGTTCCAAAGAGAAATTTACCATTCAGTAGCTATAAAATTAAGGCAAGTGTTTTAATCTTTCTGAGGCTCAGGTTTAAATTTGAAAAAAGAGATGGAATACCTTGGGGGTAAAATTGTTATTAGAGAAGAATAGAAAGTTTCTTCACCAGTGCCTTGTCCATAGCACTTACTTAATCAGTGGTATCATTTAAAAAAATAATTTTATACTGTTTCCATTACATTTATGATTAATCTTATTTCTCCTTTGTCACTCTAAATACTAAAGAAGTTTATTCTGATAATTGTTTTTATAAGTGTAGTTATAAAAATTAAGTAAATATCTATTTTTAAGTTAAAATATCCTTTTTTCCTAATATGAAAATTTACAGTTTGATTTTATTATTTACATTTTAGCTGGAACAATATCTGGGGAGGAGACTCCTATAGTGTCCAAGACTAATATAAAGGAATACAGAGATAGTTTTTCCTATGAAAAATTTAACTTCAGAAGCAATCCTAACATTACATTCTATGTGTATGTCAGCAACTTTTCCTGGCCTATTAAAATACAGGTAAGTGTTAATAGTATTTAACATAATGACCATTGAATATTTTTTTTTACAAAAACAGTGCTACTTTTGTTCAAAGTAATGATATGGATAAGATTTTTATTTCTCGAAAAACATGAAAAATGTATGTACCCTTGATAAAAAAGGGTACGTTGAATGTTTATAAAAATAATTCATACTTATGATATTGAATCAATCGGTGTACAAATTTTTCAGTGAAATCATATTCTACAAATGCATCAAGGGTCGCCTCGGTGGCTCAGTCGGTTAAGCGTCCGACTTCAGCTCGAGTCATGATCTAACAGGTTCGTGGGTTCAAGCCCTGTGTGGTGCTCTGTGCTGACAACTCAGAGCCTGGAGCCTGCTGCGGACTCTGTGTCTCCCTCTGTCTCTGCCCCTCCCCCCTCACGCTCTTTTCTCTCTCTCTCTCATAAATGAATAAACATTTAAAAAAATGCATCAACACTTGAAATAATTAGATTGGGTTTTTTGATTAATTGTGTATTTCACCTGAGGGTTAGATACTCTCTTTCTACAACTCTACTTAAAATTATTTGCTGTGTTTAGAATCTCATTTTTGCTTTATTATATACTGAACATTATTTAAACTTTCATTAAAAATTTAAGGTAAGCAACTTAACAGTTCTTTAAGATTCACTGCCTCTCACTATTGATTTCTTAATGCTATATATGTACATATTTCTTTCTATCTTTTTATCTTTCACTTTGTATATTTCAGTTTTTATTGTGTTTAGTGATAGGCTGCAAAAGGCTTTAGATTTATTGCTAGGAAAACATTTAGGAAGTTCTTTCTATCTTGAAATATTCAGGGTTTGTGCTCTTAATTTATGCTTTTATGAAAGAAAAGCCTGGATGTTGTAATGTTGGAATTTGTTCATATACTCATTCTTTTATGATTGGTTATTTGATTAGATGGAATTCAGATTATTTTTTGGAATATCTCATACATATCAAGCTCTGTGCTAGGTTATTATGTTTTAAAATCTTTTAAAATTTACATGGTGTACCTGGGTAACTCAGTTGGTTAAGTGTCCAACTCCTGATTTCAGCTCAGGTCATGATTTCATGGTGGTGAGATCGAGCCCCATGTCAGGCTCTGTGCTGGGCGTGGAACCTGCTTAAGATTCTCTCTCTCCCTCTCCCTCTGTCCCTCCCCTGTTCACATACATGCACACATCCACACATATTCTTCTCTCAAAAAAAATTATAGATTATTCTTTCCCCTTTTATATTAATGACAGTTTATGATCTGTGACTGAAAATGTTTGTACGGGTTTTAGTTTTAGGTTTCAAGTTTTTATTCAAATTCTAGTTAGTTAATATACAGTATAATATTGGCTTCAGGAGTAGAATCTAGTGATTCGTCACGAGTGCCCTCCTTAATACCCATCACTCATGTAGCCCACCCACCTCCCTCCATCAACCCTCAGTTCTGTATAGTTAAGAGTCTGTTTTATGGTCTGCCTCTCTCTTTCTTCTCCCCCACCCATGTACATCTTTTCATCTATTATATTCCACATGAGTGAAATAATATGGTATTTATCTTTTCTCTGACTGACTTTGCGTAGCATAATACACTCTAGCGCCATCAGTGTTGTTGCAAATAGCAAGATTTCTTTCATTTTGATGGTTGAGTAATATTCCTGTGTGTGTGTGTGTGTGTGTGTGTGTGTGTGTGTGTACGTACATACATGCATATATACTACATCTTATTTATCCATTCATCAGTTGATGGACATTTGGGCTCTTTCCATACTTTGGCTATTATTGAAAATGCTGCTATAAACATCAGAGTACATGTGTCCCTTTGAATCAGTATTTTTGTATCCTTTTGATAAATACCAGTAGTGAATTGATGTATCATAGGGCAGTTCTATTTTTAACTATTTGAGGAGCCTCCATATTGTTCTCCAGATTGGCTGCATTAGTTTGCATTCCCACCAACAGTATAAGAGGTTCCCCCTTTCTCTGCATCCTAACCAACATTTGTTGTTTCCTGTGTTGTTAATTTTAGCCATTCTGACAGGTGTGAGGAGGTTATCTCATCACGGTTTTAACTTATATATCCCTGATGATGAGTGATGTTGAACAACTTTTCATGTGTGTGTTGGCCATTTGTATGTCTTCTTTGGAAAAATATCTACTCATGTCTTCTGCCCATTTCTTAACTGGATTATTATTATTTTTTAATATTATTTTCTATGTGATTTGTCGGAACACAGTATTTTTAAAAGTCATATATTTATTAGAAAATTGTCTTTTAAGGCTAATTTAATGTCTAAATTAAGGAAATTACTTAACTATTCAAGAAATATTATAAATTACTACTCAGTAATGGGAATTATTTGATAAACTTATAGTCCAAAAATGCTGGAAATATTTCCATATAGTTTTAAAAAATTTTGACATTGATGATGTTAGATATATCATTATATTTTCTAAGATTTATACAGAAATATGAATCAGATTTCCCTTGGCCAATTGAAATTATGTTCAAAGGCAACCAAAGGGCTCATCTATTAACCTTATTAAGTAGTAATTAAAATTAATACAATTGTTACATTTTTAATTTTTTTTTTTATGTTCTTCATGTCTTGGTTATCTAATTATTTCATTTTTAAGCAAATTACATAGTTAGTATAGAATTTTAATGAATATTTAATGACTAAATATTAACTTTTTAAATTGGATTTTCATTTGAGAACATACTAGTAATATATTCTAGGAGCCAAACCTGAATGTGTAATAAAGTTGAAATATTCCACTCTCCCTAAATAATAAAATTTAGAGTCCAGTTGTGATGGTCAAAATGAGTAGAGCTGAATTCCTACTCTATGATTAAAGTCATTGCATTAGTTCTGAGGAATATGTCATATTAAAGCATATGAGTATGTGTGTTTTTTGGGACTATAATAAACTTTAATTATTAAATATAAAATAGTAAGATTATTTTATTTAGTATATATTTGCTAATAGAATTGAAATCCACTTTTGAATCCAATCCACTTTTGAATGTTTAATCAATCTTGTTATATAGGGATAAGCTCCGCTTGGTCATTTATTTTGTCATGCATCATTGTATTTGCTTTTTTAAAATTTTGTTAAGAATTTTTATACCTATATTTATGAGGGCTATTAGTCTATAGCTTTCTATTCTTGTAATGTTTTTTGACTTTGTATCATTGTACTGCTGGTCTTATAAAATAAATGGGAAATATTACTTCCTCTGTAATTTACTGAAATATCTGTGTGTAATTGTTATTATTATTATTTTTTCTTAAATTTGTGGTAGAATTCAACACAATGTATTTGGACTAATACACCTTTCTTTGTGGGAAGGTTTTAACTAAAAATCCAATTTCTTTAATAGATTTAGAGCTTTTCTGGTTATTTCTTTTGGAGTGAGCTCTATCGATTTGTGTCTCCCAGTTGTATTTCTCCCATTTGATTTAATTTGTAGAATTTATTGGCAAAAGATTAATAATATTCACATGTTATTTAGTGATGTCATCACTCTCATTTCTGATATTCATAATTTGTTTCTCCTCTCTCTATTTTTTTCCCCTTTGTCAGTATGGCTAGAGAGTTGTCACTTTCATTGATTTTTTTTCTTAAGGGAACAGATGGTTTCATTTATTTTCTCAATTTTTTAAATTTCATTAATTTCTACTCTTTATTCCCTTTCTTTTGCTTACTTTGAGTAAATTGTTCCTCTTTTCTTGTTTCTTAAGGTGAAAACTGTCTAATTTCCTTTTTTTAAGTTTATTATTTTGAGAGAGAGAGAGAAAGAAAGAGAGACAAGCGAGTGGGATGGGGGGCAGAGAGAGAGGGAGAGAGAATATCAAGCAGGCTTTTTTCTGGTTGACTTCAAATTTCAGAGTGTTGGAGTCTGAAAATATGCATGGTATGATCTCAGTCTTTTTGTACTGCTCAAATAAACCTTCTGCCCCCTTTCCCCTTCTCTTTTTCTCTGAGACTCATATGATATGAATGTTATTATGCTTTATGGAGTTGTTGACTTCCCTATGTCTACTTTTGTGATCCAATATTTTTCTTTCCCTCTTCTTTTCAGCTTCATTATTTTCTATAATTTTACCTTCTATGATATTTATAAATTCTTCTGCTTCTTCTGCCCTTGTGTTCATTAGAACCAATTGGTTTTGCCTCTTGGTTACAACATTTTTTATTTTCAGCAAGACTAGCTGTTAGGTCTTTTATCTCTGCGTAAGGGACTGCCTGATGTCTTCTATGCTTTTCTTAAGTCCAACTAGGATCCTTATGATTGTTGTTTTAAATTCCTGATCAGGGGGCACCTGGATTGCTCAGTTGGTAGAGTGTTTGACTTCAGCTTAGGTCATTATCTCATGATTTGTTCATTCGAACCCCAAGTCAGGCTTTGCGCTGACAGTGCAAAGCCTGCTTCAGATTCTCTCTCTACCTCCCTCTGCCCCTCCTCCACTGGTGCTCTTTCTCTCTCAAAAATAAACATTTCAAAAAAATAATAAAAAAATAAATTCTTGATCAGGGATATTACTTACATCTATTATTTCAATTAGATTCCTGGCTGTGACCTTTTCTTGTTCTTTCTTTTAGGATGAATTCCTCCATCTTGGCGTTTTGTCTAGGTCTCTGTCTTCTTTGTGTCAGGAAAGCCTCATATGTTTTCTGTTTCTGAGAGTAATGACTTTATTAGGTCATATGCTTTCCAGGTCTGGTGCTTCAGGAAGTTTGTGGTGTATGCTGTGTGTGCTCTGCTGTTGTGTTTTGGCTTTACAGCCCTCTATGGTCAGTAGACTTGGTCCACGCAGGAGGTTTTTGCGGGTCTTCTGGGGCAGGGACCCACTTCTTTTCTGGCTCTCAGGCACACTTGTCCTAGTATAGACGTACCTGCAGAGCACAGCAGGGTGGAACTTGGGCTAAGCAGCTTAGGCCTCTGCTGTGGGCACTGTTCTGCTCACTAAAGTCAGTTTGTACTAATGGGCAAGGGAGAAAAATGTCGCCAGCCTGTGTGCTCGTCATTGGAAAGGGGAGTTTGCACCGGCCACTGTCCAGGAAGTCCTCAGAACAATGAACAGTCTCCCCTCATGTGTCCCATGCCTCCCTTAGATTCCCGCTTTCACCCTGTGTTCGGCTGTCTGCCTGCCCAGCAGTGCAGTGCACCTGTGTTTACCACAGCCACACTGGCTGAGTTTCCAAACTCCAAATTCTAGGGATCTGGTGTGTTGGTGACCCACACTGTTCCTCGGGGGAAGGGTCAGACCAGGCTGGTGTCCAGGCTAACAGCCCTCAGCAGGTGTCTCTTCTCCTATGCTAAGGAATGGGGCAGTGCAGTATTGCCCAATGGCTCTTTTGTCTTCTGAGAGTTAGTATTACCTCTCCCAAATGCACTCCAGGAAGGGAAACCATCTCTCCAGGTGTGACCCAGGGGATCCTCAGACTGCTCTGTCCCTACTAGGGTCTCTGCCCTCCTCCACAGGAGCACTGCTGTGCCTGCCAGGCTCCACACCGGCCATGGCATGGGCTTCTAAAACTTCAGTCTTTGAGTTTCACTGGTTTTAAAAATTCATGATAATTAGCTCCTCTTGTTTTCCTGGTCGGTGGTTTTGGGAAAGTATTTTTCTTGTGCAGTCCCCTGTACTCTGCTGTCTCTCGCCCTCTCTCCTCTCTCTGTGATCAGGGCTCCTTCTCCTCCATTGCACACGCGATTCTTGTGGGCCCCAGATCACATCTTTGCATCTCATACTTCCATTTTTTTTCTTAGTCCTAAGATCGATTTCTTGGGTGTTCAGAATGATTTGATATTTATCTAGCTGTGTTCAAGGGATGAAGCAAGCATAGCATCGTCCTACTACTCCTCCCTCTTGTCTCCCTCTCTAGTAAGCTATAGCATGCTGTATCATTTTTCATCCTTTTATTTTAATCTATTTTTGCTTTTATATTTAAAGTGGGTATCTTTTAGACAGCATGGAGTTTATCCAATCTTAAACCATGTACATGTGACATACTTATATTTATATCTTTTGATTTAAATCTTATTATTTGTTTATTATTTTTCTTTTGGTCTTTATTCCTTGTTCTTTTTCTGCCTTTTTAAATTGAGCATTTTTTTATGATTTCATTTTATTCTGTCTGTTGGCTTATAGCTACAGTTCCATATTGTGTTATTTTATTCATATACTGTAAAACCTTGGTTTGTGAGCATAATTCATTTCAGAAACATGCTTGTAATCCAAAGCACTCATGTATCAAAGCAGATTTCATAACCATTGGCATAGTTATGATCATATGATGTTCGGCATCACGTACTATTCATATTGCAAGACATCACTCATTTATCAAGTTGAAATTTATTAGAAATGTTTGTCTGTCTTGCGGAGCACTTGCAAAACAAGTTACTTACAATCCAAGGTTTTACTGTACTTCTTAAATTTTTCATTGTTTACTTACAGGTAGTGTTACATCACTCAATTTTTTTAATGTATTAAACTTAAGGGGTGCCTGGGTGGCTCAGTCGTGTGAGCATCCAACTTCGGCTCAGGTCACGATCTCTCAGTTCCTGAGCTCAAGCCCTGCTTTGGGCTCACTGTGGTCACAGAGCCCATTTTGGATCCTCTGTCCTCCTCTCTTTCTGCCCCTTCCCCTTTTGTGCGTGTGTGTGCCCTCTCTCTCAAAAATAAACATTAAAAAAATTTAAAAAACAATAAAAAAATTCATCTTTCCTCTTTCCTTTTTGTAGAATCTGATTTCTATCTTGTATCATTTTCCTACTGTCTAAGGGGCTCAAGGACTTACACACTCAGTGTAGATCTGCTGACAATGAATTATATCATTGTGTATTCTGAAAATGTCTTTATTTCACTTTTGGGGGGGGTTGAAGAATTCTAAACTGTAGCTTTTTTCTTTCTTTCCTTTCAAAGATGTTTCTCCAGTGTCCATTGGCTTGCATTGTTCTTAATGAGAAATCTGCTCTTAACCTTATTCTTCGTATGTGATGGGTTTTTTTTTCCTCTCTCTGCATTTTTTTTTCTCTTTTTCACTCTTTTTGGCCAATTTGATAATGGTGTACAGAAGTTTGGTTTCTTCTTGTTTCTTGTGGATGGGTTTTACTGAACTTTATATACAAATAAAATTATACTCATCACCAGATTTGGAAAACCATATTTCTCAATTGTTTTTTTCCGCTACGCCTTTCTTCTCCTTTGGGAATTGCAATTGTATGTATATCAGACTGCTTGAAATTGTTCCTTGGCTTCCTAATGCTCTGTTTCTGTTTTTTATTCATTCTTTTTTTTTTCTCTTTGTGTTTCATTTGGGATATTTTCTTTTCCTGTAATTGAAATTTATTAATCTTTTTTATAGTGTCCAATTTCATATTAATCACATTCAGTGTATATTTCATCTCAGATATTATATTTTTTAGCTTGAGAATTCTGATAAGGTTTTTTAGAAAATATCTTCCATGCCTCTATTTAACATACTCTGTTCTTTTTCTGCCTTCTTTAATATATGGAATATGGTTATTATAACTCTTCTATAAATTATCTACAAATTCTATAATTTGTATCTCTTCTGAGTTTCTTTTCTGTTGTTTTATTTTCCTGCTCCTTATGGGTCATATTTTGATTAGATACGAAACATTCTGAATTTTACCTTTTTGGGTGGTAGGTATGTATCTATTTTGTTAAATAAATTTTAGCTTTGTTTTGGGATGGAGCTAATTTTCTTGTAAAAAATGTCTTTACAAGGCTTACTTTTGTTTTGTTAGGTAGGAACAAAGCAGCACTTAACCTGGTGTTAATTTTTCATTACTGAGGCTCTGTTCTTTTGGGTACTGTATTTTATGATGTATGAATTATATGGTTTTCCACTCTGACTCTCAGGACCATGAAATATTCCCAACTCTGTGTGAGTTTTGAGAATTATTTTCTCTGTTCCTTTCAGATGGATTTTTCCCCAATGTTGGATAGTTTCTTTGTCAGTAAGTAGTCTTCACCTGACGACTCAAGGGGATCCTCAGAAAATCTCCATAGCACTCTAGGAAGTTCTGTCTTCTCTAGTATACTTTCCTATAAACTCTAGCTACCTTGGCCTCTGCAGATTGTCAGTTTTATCTCCTCAACTCCAGAAAATTTCTGGGATACACATGTGTTCACTGTCCTTTTGATGCAGCCTCAAAATCACAATAATCTGTGACATTTAAATGCTCACCTCATTTTTTTCTCCACTCAGGAATTACTGTCCTACACTGCTTGATATCGTTTCATATGTTTTATCTCTTTTACTTGTTGTTTTTGCAGAAGGATAAATTTATTCCCTCCATTTTGGAAGGAGGTAGATATTCTACATGTAATTATGAATAAATTATGAATAAATTATGTAAATATGAATAAATATGCTGTCCATAGGTTTGTTCACCAAATGAGTGAACCACATATATAGTAACTATATATGTTACTATAATTCTATATAGTCACTATATATACAACATATATAACTATATATATTACTATGACTATATATAGTTACTGTATATGTGGTTTTATGTTTTTGTTTGTAATATGTTTTATTTAGTAGCTTAGATTTAAGCTTCCAAGTAACTGTAGGTAGATGATAGTCAGGTTGTAGACATACGTCTATGTATTTTAGATTTCAAAAGTACATACTACTGTGGATTCCAAGCTGCAAGTTATGAGAAAATTTACAATCCGTAGATAAAATTGTTCATAAATATTTACAAACTACACTCAATGGAAGCAGTTATTTTGAAAAGTGGCTGAAATAAAAAAAGTGCAAAAAAACTAATTTCTATTGAAAAATATCCATATAACCATGAGATACCAAGAAATTTCTAAAAATAAATATCACTGTTTTCTTTTCACAGAATTGTATCAGTGATATTTCTAACAAGCAAACATTGTTTTTGAGATAAAGTAACACTTTTATGATCACTTTTACTTAATTTATTTTAATACTTGTATCAATAGGGTTACTGTATAGGGAGAGAACATTGTGAATATAGTTAAAAGAAAGCACTTCAGGTTACTTTAGCCTTTCTGTCTGCAATTTAATTCTTTGAATTCTTACATGCTAAAACATAAAAGATGTATGAAGAGTTTAATATTTAATTATTTGTTGTTTGCCTAACAAAATATCTTTTCATGTAAGCCAAACATTTCACATAGATTTTGCATGAATTAATATCAATAGTATTTTCATAATTTTATGTGGCAGTTTTTTCCATCACAATTCTTTTAAGCACTTTAAGTAGTAATGTTTGCACATATATTTGAATAGATTGAACAGATCAATTTAAAAGGTAATACTTGAATAAGGAGAAGTTTTTAATGATATGCAGGAAAGTAGAAAAATACTTCATTTAGGTTGATCCAACTTGAGTCTAATCTTGTTATTAAAGGATGAACCTTACTTGTATGATAATAGAACTCTATATGTTATGAACTGTATAATGAACAAAATAAAAAGACATAGTAATGGTTGTTGCTTATTAAAGTAGCTTCTGTGTTTTGAGTCAGTGAAAAACTTATAAAAATTTATTTAACTTTATAAGTGAAAAACTTATAAAGTAGTACTTACAGAAATGGCAGCTTTTGAACATTTGTATAAAATTTTGGCTACACTTTCAAGCCATTTCTAAGTTTCAATCATATATAAGACATTTTGCTAGTGAATAGAATAGAATACAATGTAGTCTCTACCCTTATGTAGTTCACAGAATATATTAATAAGCATTCTTTCAGTTGTAGATATCGAAATACAGCTTTAAATTACCTTTAAAATAAAACAAGGGACATTGTAGGCTTAGAAAACAGGGCATCCAGAGCAAATGCCTTTGGGAACTTCCAGGAACCCAATTTCACCTCTGACTGTATTTCCCAAAACTGCATCTCTTAACATCCATTCATGATAAATACTCTCAACAAAGTAGGTTTAGAGGGAATGTTCCTCAATATAATAAAGGCCATACACGAAAAGCCCATAGCTACCCTTATCCTTAATGGGAAAAAACTGAGAGCTTTTCCCCTAAGGTCAGGAGCAAGACAAGGATGTCTACTTTCATCACTGTTACCCAACATAGTATTGGATGTCCAAGCTGCAGCAATCAGACAATAGAAAGAAATAAAAGGCATCTAAATCGGCAAAGAAGAAGTAAAGCTTTCACTATTTGTAGATGATGATACTATATATAAAACTATATCCCTTGGCATCCTTATACTGTGTTATATAAATAATTATTGAATTGACTGAGTTTCACAATGTATGTTGACTGTGTTGTATTCTATTTTAGTTGCATTTATAGCATCCAAATTTAGCCATCCCAGAGATGAAAGGGAAAAGACTCTCTTAGTATCTTTATATAGAGTCCAGGGGCATATTTTGGTTTTGTTTAGGTCATAAAATGTTCTCTGAGCCATTTGTTGTATCAGCCATTTGTCACTGATATGGATGTGAAAGATATTTATGAGTTGGAGAGTTCTAGATTATATTTCCTTCTCTGTGATTTTTACAGAGATGATATTAAAGCAGGAAAAGTTCTTAGTAAGAGTTATGTTGAAGCAAGGTTTTGAAGGATAACTAGGAGTTCAGAAAAGGGATATTACATGAGAGGGAATTCTAGATAAGAAGAATGGGAGTTATGGGAAGAATGGGAGAATTTCAAAGTTATGATTAAATAATTTTCATCAGGGAGCACATTGATTTTTAATGGTTGGAAAACAGGTTGTATGATAGCAAAGTGATGGTGTTCGGTGATCAGGGTGGTGGTGTTGGGTATACAAATGTGGTTGTTAGTACAGAGGAAATGTGGCAGAAAAATTTTCTTGGAACAAAATGATAAAGTATTTGCAGAGTTAATTATGAAATGTGCATTTTAGAAAGAAAATTCTGATGATCATCTGGCTGAAGCCTTGGACTGTGAAGAATTTTTCTGAAAATTAAATCTAAGTTGTATTTATTATAATTTTTATTTATTTTTTTAAATCTGACATTTAGAAAAGGAATTTTGTATATTCTGAATTGCCAGCCAAAATAATTAATAAGATTATCATCCTCAAGATCACTGTTGACCTATTCCCAAAGAGGATGTTTCAACTTCAGTTTTTTGTTATTTTGCACATAATTTGGTAGATCTGTTTAAATAATCCAAAGCATTTCAAAATGCCTACCAAAGAGAGGAAATATTTTCCTAGGAGTATTTCTGAATTGAAATGTTTTTCAAAAGAGAAGAAAACCAAGAAACAAAGTCTTAACTATAGAGAACAATCTGATGGTGCCCGGAGGGGAGGTCGGTGGGAGGATGAGTTAAAAAGGTGATGGGGATTAAGGAGGGCTCTTGTGATGAGCACAGGGTGTTGTATATAATGTACATTCACTAAATTCTATACCTGAAAGTAATATGACACTGTATGTTAACTAACTGGAATTTAAATAAAAACTTGAAAAAAGGGAAGAAATAATAAAATGTCTGTTTTTCTTTCTTTACTTTTATTCAAGTCAATAAATATTAATTGTATGCCTGGTGTGTTGAGGCACTATACTACATATTAGGAAGAAATGTATTATTGCAATCCACATTGTCAATTTGTAATTTAAAATTTATTTCTTACTGTACTGTGATCTGATTTCTACTCATATTGCTCCTTTGAAACTACATAGGACATAGGACATAGAAAACTTATAGACCTAAATTTTCAGCTTCTTGCTTCAGTCTTTTTTTTTTAATGTTTATTTATTTGTGTGTGAGAGAGAGACAGAGTGCAAGTGGGGGAGGGGTAGAGAGAGAGGGAGACACAGAATCCAAAGCAGGCTCCAGGCTCTGAGCTGTCAGCACAGGGCCCAACACAGGGCTCGAACTCATGGACCATGAGATCATGGTCTGAGCCAAAGTCGAATGCTTAACCGACTGAGCCACCCAGGTATCCCTTCTTCTCCAGTCTTAATTGACCTGTCAGCAGCATTATTTGATCCTGTTTTTAGAACACTGTCTCTTCTTTCTTTCCATGTCACTACATTCTCCTAATTTTCCTTCCTCCTTTCTCACCCAATTTTATTTATTTTTTAAGTATTTCCTTCTATCATCCCTTAGATCCCTGTGTTCCTTAGGGTGACATTTGAGATATTCTGCTCTTAGACAACAAATCTTCTGTTTTGGTTTCATTTACCATATAGTTTCAGTGGTCACTTATGTACAGATTATTTATATATCAGTGTTACCAGTTCAGGCATTGCATGTATGTTCCAGTATATCTCGTACATCTTATTATCCATTGCTGCTTGTCTCAGACACCCACCCCCTTTTGCTTGAGCCACAGACTTGGGCTTGGATTGTTGGCCTCAATCTATTCTTTAGTGTACAGACATACAACACACACATTCAACTAATTGCATTGACAGTATTCCAATTTTTTCTTTGAAATGTCCAGTGACTCCATTAAAGGCAGCACCTATTTCTCTTGTCCTAAATATTGTTTTCCTTCAATCATTATATTACATTGATTGTATATATCATGCTGTAACCAGTGTTATATTTCTAATATGCAAATTGAATCAGTTTATACCTACTTCTAAAACCTTCAAAGGCATCTCATAACCCTATGATCAAGTTCAAACTGCTTAAAATGGCTTCTAAGCAGCTGCAAAAGTTAGTCCTGTCCATGTGTTTAGCCACATCCTACCAGACTTTCCTCTGAGTTCCACAATCTAGTAATACTATAATTCCTTCAATTCTTTGAAAGTATTATGCTTTTTCTCTCCTCTAAGCTTTAATCTGTGCTTTCTTTCGTTTTCCTTTTCAACTTCATTTTTTTTAATATGAAATTTATTGTCAAATTGGTTTCCATACAACACGTAGTGCTCATCCCAACAGGTGCCCTCCTCAATGCCCATCACCCACTTTCCCCTCCCTCCCACCCCCCAACAACCCTCAGTTTCTTCTCAGTTTTTATCAACTTGACTTTTACTTCTCTTTCTTTCTCAGCTTGTAATATGCACTTATTTTTATCCTTCTGAGTCTGCAGTTACACTGTAGTACATCTGATTTAAGTTTAGCTCCACTGGATGGCTCTGATTCAAGTTTAAGACTATGGCTTGGGTTTGTGTCTACTCCGTGCATGTTCATTCTGGTGCCCAGATGAAGAGGGAGTGGGTCCTGAGGAAGTGGTCTCCTAAGAGTGGATCACAAAAGACCAGATAAACAGGGCAAAAACTTTTAAATCTCAATCCATATACTACATTGGCCAAAGCAAGTCAGAGAGGCCGCACCCAGTATACATGGTGGGAAAATATATTCCAGTCACGGCCAAAGGGAGCCATAGTTTTAGTTGCTGAAAACTAATCCAAGTCACCACACATACTGTGTAGCCTATTTTTATTAAACGTCTAATGAAGTGTTCTTCTGCTATCCTTCCCTTTAAGCTAGAATGTTGAGGATTATGAAGTCTCTGGCTCACTTTTTCCTTTGTTCTATTTTAGGAATACCAATATGAAAGTCTCTATCAAATTGAAATTTAGGGAACACCTGTTCTCCTGCATTTCATCTAATAGTATTTGATTATAATGGTGACCAGTGTCAAAAGAGATGTGTTGTAGTGATTTAGAAGCATTGCTTGGTATATAAAATAATTCTTGGAATATTTTTCCCACACAGAAGTTTCTCTTGTTAGTAAGCCATGTAACAAGATATTATTTCTTTGCTGTTTGTCGATTATTTAGTATATCCATTCAGCTCCTGTGTAATTGTTTTTTGCATGATACGTCTTTTCCTATTTTTGTTTTTACTTTCAACCTTTTATATTTGTTTGATCTACAGTGTATCTATGTAGGCAACATGTAGTCAGAGTCACAGTTTGTTTTGTATATTTTTGTTTTTCAAATCCAGTCTCACAATCTCTGCCTCTTTTTTTTAAGTTTATTTATTTTCAGAGAGACACAGGCATTGCAAATTGGGGAGGAGAAGAGAGAGAGGGAGAGAGAGAGAAACCCAAGTAGGCTCCATGGTGCCAGTGCAGAGCCTGATATGGGGCTTGGACCCATGAAGCTGTGAGATTGTGACCTGAGCCAAAACCAAGGGTCAGATGCTGAACCCACTGAGCCACCAGAGAAAGCCTTGCAATCTCTGCCTTTTTTTTCCTTTAAAATGTTTTTAACACTGATTTATTTTTGAGAGACAGAGACAGAGCATGAGTGGGGAAGGGGCAGAGAGAGAGGGAAACACAGAATCCGAAGCAGGCTCCAGGTTCTGAGCAGTCAGCACAGGCTCAAACTTATGAACCAGGAGATCATGACCTGAGCTGAAGTTGGGCGCTTAACTAAATGAGCCACCCAGGTGCCTGCAATCTCTGCCTTTTGAATGGATATTTAAGGTTGTGATGTGTTGAATTTATGTCTACCATTTCACTTACTGTTTTTTGGATGTCTCACACCATTTTTGTTCCTCTGTTTCTCCTTTACTGTTTTCTTTTGCATTAAGTCACTATTTTCTTTCGTAGCATTTTGATTCCTTTAATTGTTTTGTCAGTAAATTTTTTATTTTTGAGTTGTTGTTTTAGGGCTTACCATATATATCTTAACTTGCCAGACCTACCTCTGATTTGAATTAACTTAATTCCAGTGAGGTATAGAAATTCTCCTGTTATATGGCTCTATTCCATATTCCCTCCTTTTCTGCTATAATTATTATGCATATGATATCATTTGTGTATGTTACAAACCCAATATGTTGTTATAGTTATTACTTTATATAATTTTGTCTCTTAAAAAAGCTGAGCCATGAAAGGAGAACAAGTGTATGCTTATAGAGTTTCTTATATTAACCTTCTTATTTCTGGTTCTCTTTATTCTTGAGGATTCGAGTTACCATCTGATCGTTTTCTTACTCCAATACAGATTTTCACCCATTTTCTTGTATTGTCAAGTAAATTACATTTCCATAAGTTATAGGCATAACATTAAAATTATATACATAGTCTTATACAACTGCTTTTTAAATCACTTAAGACAGGAGAAATATTTAGCTATACTGTATTTTATATATACTTATGTACATAATTCCCTTTACTGGTGCTTTTTGTTTTTTCATTTGAATTGCTGGCTGGAGTCAATTTCTTTTAACCTGAAGAAATTACTTTAGTATTTCTTGTAAAGTGGGTCTGCTAGCAACACCCCGTCTACGTTTTCATGTATCTAAAAATGTCTATTTTGCCTTCATTAAAAAAAAAGTTGACTAGATACAAGATTCTTGGTTGACTATTTTTTCCTTTAAGTATTCTAAACTTGGCATCCCACTGTCTTATGGCCTCCATTGTTTTGGATATGAAGTCATATGTTAATCTTATTAAGATCCCTTATTCCAACACATATTTCTCTTGCTGCTTTCAAGACTTTTGTCTCTGTCTTTCAGAATGTTTACTGTAATGTTTCCTATTAAGATTATCTTTGTGTTTATCCCCCTTGGAGTTTATTTAACTTCTTGGGTGTGTGTGTGTGTATATATATACACTTCTTGGGTGTGTATGTATATATATATATATATTAACGTATTTCATCAAATTTGGGAAGTTTTCAGCCATTATTCTTCAAATATTTTTTTCTGCTGCTTTCTCTCTCCTGTCTTTCTGGTAACCCATCATACTTGTGTTGGTATACTTAATAATATTCTACATTTTTCTGAAGTTCCTTCCATTTTCCTTCATTATTTTCTCTCTGTACTTAACATTGCATAATATCTATTGAACTACATGTTGGGAGTTCGTTTTTTATTTTGTATTATTTTTTTGTTGTTCAAATCTACTGTTGAACTTTGTTGGTGAAATTTTCATTTATTTTATTTTTAACTTTAGAATTGCCATTATATTCTTTTTATATAATTTCTATCTATTGGTAGTCTTTATTTCATGAAAAATTGTCATCACATCTTTTTTTTTTACCTCTTTCACCATGGCCTTCTTTAGCTATTTGCTTATATTTATAATAACGTCTCTGATATTTTTGTTAAAACCAATATCTGAGCCCTCTCATAAGCAGCTTTTATTTCCTGTTTTTTATTCTGTGTATGGGTTACACTTTTCTGTTTCTTTACATGTTTTGTACTTTGTTGTTCTTGTTGAATGCTGTACATTTTAGGATATTTATTGTGTCAGCTTTCGTTACTGATTTTCCTTTGTTGTGTGTTTATTTATTTGACTTTACTAGACTATTTCAGTGAAGTCTATTCTGCAATGGGAAGCCTGTGGCGATATTCCTCAAAGGGTGTAGCCTTTGGCGTGGGCACACTCCCCATGAGGTTTAACATTGTTCTCTTTGATTGTCTCCCTCACTGATCTCTCTGTTAAGCTCTGTGCTACATTTGGCATCACAACCATCTGCTAGTCAGCCCTAATTTGCCCCTGATTCCTCTGTTGTGTTCAGCGGTACCCCAGGGCATTAATTGCTCCACAGTTCTGATCCAATTAAATTTAGGCCTGAGTAGTTTGGTAGTTTGGGGGCTCGTTGTTATTTTTTCTCAAACTCAGGTAGGCTTTTATTATCTCTTTTTCCTGTGTTCTCTCTGATGAACCTGCTGGCCTGTTTTGTAACATGTTGCTCTTAATTAAAAGAATCTGAAAAAAAAGATACAAAGAACTCTCCCAGCAAGTTTGGTATAGAGGGGAATTTCCTCAACTTGATAAAGAAAACACTCTAATAGTATATCTTTATATGTTGTCAATGAATATCTGGAAATTCAAATTAAAAACAGTACTATTTATAGTTGCTTCGAAGAGAAGGAGAGAAAATGAAATTGAGTATACATTTAATAAAACATGCACAGGATCTGCATGCTGAAAATTATAAAATGATGAAAGATATCAAGGAAGACCTGAATAAATGGAGAGATATTCATGGATTGGAAGATTCATCATAACAACTACACTAATTCTTTCCAAATTGATTATAGGTACAATGAAATTCCTATCAAAATCCTTGGAAGACATTTTGTAGATATAGGCAAGCTTATTCTAAAATTTATATGGAAGGGTACAGGCCATAGTATAGCTAATAAAATTTGACAAAGAAAAATAAAGAGGGAAGAATTACTCTTTCTCATATTGTCTTACTACATTAAGTATAATAATCATAGAAATTACTCTTTCTTATATTGTCTTATTACATAGTACAGCAATCGAGAGAGTATAGTATTGATGGACCCAGAAATAGATCCACAAAAATATATTTGACTGATTTTTTACAACGGGGCAAAAGTATTTCAATGGAAAAGGGTAGTCTTTTCAGCAAATGGTAGTGGAACAACTGAACATATATATAGGCAAACAATGCAGCAGAACCCAAACCTTACACCTTGCACAAAAGTCAACTCTAAATGAAGCATATACCAAAATGTAAACTGAGAGCTACACAAATTCTAGAAAAAAATAAGAGAACAGTCTTCAGGATGTAGGGCTGAGCAAAGGATTCTTAGACTTGACACCAAAGGCCTGATTTATTAAAGGAAAGCATGATACATTGGAGTTCATTAATATTATAAACTTGCCCTGCAATGGCCCATATCAAGATTAAAATAGAAACTATACACTGGGAAAATATATTTATAAATCACATTTCCAAGAAGAGACTTCTATGTGGAATATATGAGGAAGTCTCAGTATTCAGCCTTAAAGGAACCAAACATGCTGATTAGAAAATTGGCAAAGACATGAAGCAATGAGATAAACTTGCCAAATGGACATATTAAGAGAGGTTCAAAATCATTAACTATCAGGGAAATGAAAATTAAAAGCACAATTAAATATCAGTAGGTTTATACTACACTAATTAATGAGAACGGCTAAAATAAAAAAAAAAAAATAACGTGATTTACCAAATACATTCAAGGGTATGGAGAAAGTGGATCACTCTTACCTTGCTTATGGCGATATAAGATGGAGAGTTTCTCGGGAAGATAATGCATTAGTTTCTTATAAAAATAAATACGGAATTTTAATACTATAGCCATTGTACTCTTGGACGTTTATCCCCAAGAAATGAAAACTTAACGTTTACACACCTGCACACAAATGTTCACAGCACCTTTATTTGTAATAGCCCAAAAATGCAGTCATCTGTCAACAGAATAGTCAAGCAACCCGTGGTACATATATCCCATGTAATAAATACTTCTCAGCAATAAAAAGGACCAAACTATTGATTCATGTAACACTCTGGGTGAATCAGAAATTTTGCTGAGTGATAAAAAGCCAGTCACAGTAAGTTACGTATTGTATGACACTGTTTAGTTAATATTTTTAAATGACAATATTTTAGGAATGGAGAACAAGCCAATGGATGCCTAGGAGTAGGACTGTGGTGGGAGATGAAGCATGGGTGGGAGAGAGGGAGATATGAATTTTAAATGGAATCACCAGGAATGCTTGTAATGTTGGAAATATTCAGGATGTTGACTGGCGCTGGATGTATGAAGCTACACATGTGATAAAATTGTATGGAACTTAATACATAAATGAGTACAAGTATAATCAGGGAAAAATGAGTAGGATAAATGTTAATCTCTAGAGTCTTATACCATAGTTTGCAAAATATTACTTTGAGGGCAAACTGAGCAAAATGTAGAAGGCCTTTCCCTGTATTATTTCTTACAACAGCAAGTGAATCTATAATTATGTCAATAAAAATTTCAATTAAAGATTATACTGTATAGGGGCACCTGGGTGGCTCAGTTGGTGAAACGTCTGACTTCAGCTCAGGTCATGATCTAACAGTTTGAGTTTGAACTTCACATCAGGCTCTGTGCTGACAGCTCAGAGCCTGGAGCCTGCTTCGGATTCTGTGTCTCCCTCTCTTTCTGCCTCCACCCCTCTCGTGCTCTGTCTCTTTCTCTCTCTCAAAAATAAGTAAACATGGAAAAGATTATACTGAAAAACGTGGTAAATGTCAAGGAGTTGATGTTTCAAAAAGGGCAAACTGAGGCAAATGTAAACATGTATTAGGATTTTGGTTCACTTTTCTATGAATAAGCACTAATGATGTTTTTATACCAAAATTTGCTGTATCTTTTTGCTATGTGTATGTATCAGCTTAACACAATTCCATGGCCAGAGAAAGCTGTCCGTTGTAGATACATTTACTGGTATAAGAAGATTCTGTCATACACTGGAATGTGAATTCCGCAGGGATAGGGGCAGTGCACAAGCAGCAGGCTCCTATTCCTGGTGCTGGGAGGTGAGAATTGGATTGCAAACCCAGTCCTCTTCTTCCTGCTGAGGTGAATGACGAGACACTGGCAGAGGCTCTAGGCTTTGAGTTGTGTCACCTTAAGTGCTGAGTCCTATAAGTAAGGTCACAGCAGATAGCCTCAAATTATTTCATTCCCTGATTTGATCAAGGTAATCAGTCCTTCCTTACTTTTCTGAAAAAGAGAAGAACCTTTCTGAAAGTAACTAACATCCACTGCATCTGCCATTTTTGATGTATGGTGTCAAGTGAAGGATTAAAAGTTCCTGGTCATTAGGAGAGATGGGAATAAAAGATCAAGTCCAAGAGTAAAAAGAAAAGACTAGAGAAAAAGATCCCAATGGTGAACAAGAGTTCATCAGTTTTAAAATATCTATGATTAATATCTTTGGGGAAAAATGTTACCAAAAATGAGAATTTCATTAAGGAAATATATCTTTAATAATAAGAATCAAATGGAAAAAAAGGATTAAAAATCAAATCAACAGAATTAGTTTCTTAATATATGGGTTTCACAGATTAGACCAGAGGAAGAGAGAAATTAGAATGTAGTTGTGGTGGATTACATTATTGCCCAAAATTCTTTACCTTTTCTGGCAATCACACCTTTTTTATTTTGTGTGATTTTACGGTTTCTTGCATTGAGGCTGAGGTAGGGTGTGTGAGTTTTGCGCCTAGAACATAAGAGGACTTGCATGTTTCCACTTTCCCTCCTCCCATCTCTGTGAGCATGTCATGGTCAGTCCAGTCTTCTTGTCCCAGTACTGACAGGTGACTTCTAAATAGAAACCATTTTCTGTGAGTTCGAGCCCCGCGTCAGGCTCTGTGCTGACAGCTCAGAGTCTGGAGCCTGTTTCAGATTCTGTGTCTCCCTCTCTCTCTGACCCTCCCCCATTTATGCTCTGTCTCTCTCTGTCTCAAAAATAAATAAATGTAAAAATAAATAAATAAATAAATAAATAAATAAATAAATAAATAAAAAGAAACCATTAGCCAGGAGATAATGAATGACATCTTAATGCACTGAAGGAAAATCTCTGCCAGCTATAGACTAGAAAAATATTTTCCAAGTCAAGGTCAAATATAGACATTTTCAGGATTTTACTGACAAGAGATTGATGCCAAAAGAAGTACCACATAGAGGACCTTAGGCCAAAGGAAAGAGATCTCAGATATATACGTAGAAATATGATGGTAAATGAAGAATAACAGAATAGGTAAACTTCAGTGAATACTGATATAAAAATAGCTCATAAAGTTTAAAATATGTGTAGAACAAAAAATACATGATAACAATCATTCAAAGAGCAATAGGGTTATGGGACACCTGGGTGGGTCAGTTGGTTAAGCGCCCGATTTTGCTCAGGTAATGATCTCATGGTTTGTGAGTTTGAGCCCTGCGTCAGATTCTTTGCTGACAGCTCCGAGCCTGGAGTCTGCTTTGGATTCTGTGTCTCCCTCTCTCCATGTCTCTCTCTCTGTCTCTGTCTCTCTCTCTCAAAAATAAACAAACATTAAAATTTTTTGTCAATAAAAAACAGCAGTAGGGCTAACTATAACTAAAGTAGTCTAGCAGTATCAGTGAAATGGTAAAAAGTAGTAAATTTTTAAGAATCTTTAATTTTTTTTATTTCTAGTGTAAATCTGAAGAAGTATAAAAGAAAGAATGAACTAACAAGTTGATCAGGGAGTTAAATTGACTAATAAAAACATTTCATGAGCTCACAAAGAAGTATGAAAGAAAAAGTTACATAAAGGTGGTTCAAATAAAAAGTAAATAGATGAGAAGTATAAAGTCAACTACATCAGTAATCGCATTAAATTTCTGTGGATGATGTTTACCAAGTAAGAGCCTAAAACAGTCACATAGGATTGAAAAAAAAACCTGCTTAAAATAGACTTACTTTAAATACAATAATTCAAATGGTTGAAAGTATAAGTATGCCAAAAGTGTTCTATATAAACCTTATGAAAAAAGAGCACTATTAATCAGGCAAAGTCAAGTTTAAAGCAAGATGCATTATTAGAGCTAGAGGGATGCTGTGTGATGATAAAGAAGTAGTGGATCCACTGGAAGATGACACAGTCCTTAATCTATTTATGTACAATATGTAGTTTCAACATGTATAAGCTAATGGAAACATTACTGTTCTACAATCCAATGGAATTATAATTATGTAGGACTACATGAACTGGTAAGAAAATTCAAAGTGTGGCGTTATTTGTATGAGAATATTGTGGTATTTGTAATATTCCGTTTTCTAATTGATATATGAAGACCTTTTTCTTTTTGATTTACAGAAATTAATTTTCTTGACTTAGTAGTAGCTTAATAACAAAAGACTTTCGATTTGCTGCTGAGCCTGCAAGATTGTATTTATGTTGATTAACAATTCTTGCTGTGAAAACACCATGAAATCAACCCTTTGGGGACCAAGAATACTTTCTGGAGATTATTTATGACTTGAAAGGAGGTGTTTAGGGAAGATTGTACAAAACTTGGAAATAGGCAAAAATGATTATTGTCTAACTTATCAGTATTATGCGAGGTGTTATATAGAATATTCCCCAAGGGTTTATCTGACTCTCTAGGGTGTGTAACTTTGATTGATTTGCTTTTCTTTGAAATAATGTATAGTTTTTAAATGATTGATATTTATACCTATAAAAGATCCAGTAGAGATGCAAATGAGTTTTGTCTTATGATAGCATTGCAAAAAATTCTTGTCCAACAGTAGTGCAAATGAATTTTCTCCAATAGAAATACAAATGCTTTGGGGCGCCTGGGTGGCTCAGTTGGTTAAGCATCAATTTCAGCTCAGGTCATGATCTCTCAGTTTGTGAGTTCGAGCCCCATGTTGGTCTCTGTGCTGTCAGCTCGGAGCCTGGAGCCTGCTTCGGATTCTGTGCCTCCCTGTCTCTCTGCCCTTTCCCCGCTCGCACTCTGTCTCCCTCTCTCTCAAAAATAAATAAAACATTAAAAAATTAAAAAAAAAAAGAAATACAAATGATTTCAGCCTAGTAGACAGTATAGTACCCACGGTTTTATTGATGTAAAGGTATTGGAAATTTCATATTTAAATTAGTAATCTATTCAGGTGTTCTTTCTTCTAGCCACTATAAATGCTTCTTTCCATGTAATTTTCTCTTAACATGAATACTTCTCTGTCTGCAGTTCTATCTTCTGCGTTGTTTGAATCATCCTTAATCCCATGCTATTTCACTCTTTAATGACTTAAAGATGTCTATGAAATCTATGGCATTTGTCTGTGTTTGTGCATGCGTGTGTGTGTGTGTGTGTATAGACAAATTCATTGCAGAGATTTTACCCAATTTTAACTCTCACTAGTTAATAGAATATGAGGAATAAACCATATTAGTATCATTTCACGAAGATAAAGGTTCTACACAACACATTTGTGTTTGTGTGTCGATATGTACGTGTGACAGAACATGTCATACAACAATGACATAATTGGCACAGTTCTGAAGTACATGAGGAACTTTTAATAAAACCTAGTCATAGGGTAGTTTTAATAAAAACTAATAAAAGGCAGTTTACTGGACCAGTCCTTGGAAGCATTCCTATTTCGGGAAAGATGTACCGTGGTGTAAATGCATGGCAACATTTTTCTCCCACCGAACACAACCCAAAATATCTGGCCGGAGTGCATGAGATAGCCATTTGGGGTCTCTGAAAAGTAATCATCAATAGGCGGATGAAAGAAGAGTATTAGAATTTAAAGACAACCGAACTGGTGAGATTACCATTTTCCCCGCTGGAATTCCCTGACCTGAACTCAAGACAGCCCCAACCCCGGAAGTGAGCACTGTGGTGCAGAGAAAGTGAGTTGCAATAGAAATCTCTACTTCTTGCCTACAGAGCAGATAAGGGAACTTTTAAAGTTCAGGAGCAGTAGGAGAAGGCCACTATATTTTTCTAATCAAGGGAGTGACCTTTTCCATCATTTTCATGAGTTCCAGGGAAGGGATATACAGGGCGTGTACATTGGAGACTGGGAATCTTGTGGGCCATTATACAGTTCTGCCTAATACACTGTCTTAGGGTAGTTTCACAGATTAAAAAGATAATACATGTCATACAACATATATAGTAAATGCTTAGTCAGTATTAGCTATAATTAATGTTGTTTGCCTGAAAAGCTTTTGATTATCAATAAAAGCAGTCATCTGAAACTGAAAAGGCCTTTACATGTGAAGAAGTTATAAAGTAATTTCTTGCCAGGTTATAGTCTATATATTTTATTAATAAGATCTCATCTCAGATTTAAATATTGAAAATGCTGTGTCATTCTGATTCTTATTAGTATGTGATATACTCTTTTTGAAACTTCATCTCTTCTCTCCCTTAAGAATTTTTTTGTTTTAGGGGTGCCTGGGTGGCTCAGTTGGTTCAACATCCAACTCTTGATTTTGGCTCAGGTCATGATCTCATGGTTAGTGATATCGATCCCCAAGTCGGATTCTGTGCTGATAGCACAGAGCCTAGTTGGGATTCTCTCTCTCTCTCTCTCTCTCTCTCTCTCTCTCTCTCTCTCTCTCTCTCTTCTCTGCCCCTGCCCTGCTTGCGCTCTCTCGTCTCTCTCAAAATAAATAAACTTAACTTTTTTTTATTTGATCTCCTTTCATTTTACTTTAATATGTCTAGATGTGAGATTTTCAGCCATTCATCTTTTTTTTTTAATTCAAGGAAATGTATCTCCATTGTGCTTTCAAATACTTCTTCCAGTCCATTTTTCTTTGCCATTCTGAGATTCTTAATATTATATATTAATAATATTGATATTAATATCAGATCAAATTTTTATTTCCCTCTCCCTATCTCTTAGCTTTTCTTTTAAATTTTCTGTTTTTTTTTTCTCTACTTCTTCCTCCTCCATCTGGTTTTCCAGTGTGCCAATTTGTTCTATTCATATATCTATATATTCTATATTTTATATCTTTTATATCTAAATGTGATTTATTTACTTATTCATGTATAATTGAAGTATAGTTGACATTCAGTATTGTATTAGTTTTGGGTCATAACATAGTGATTTGTGATTTGACATTTATATACATTATGAAATTCTCAGCCCAAATGGAGTTTTTTCATTCTCCTTTGACATTGCTCACTTCTATTATATTTTTAAAATAAGCTTTGGAAGATAATTTGAAATTCTTGGCAAATATTCAGGCCTAGAGCTGATGGCTGTTCTGAAAAGCACTGGATATGGGAAATGGCCACCAAATGACTCTGGTGGAGCGATGTTGAAAATTTCTCAGATGGAAATCTTCAGGTCACTAGATAACTATTATTTCTAAATTTATACCTAAACCCAGGCCTTTTTTTTTTTTTTTACAAACACTAGATATGCATAACAAGCAACTTTCTTATCTGCCCATTTGATATATAATAGGCATTTCAAACAGTAACATACCCAAAAATATAGTTCGTGATCTAGTCACAAAAACCTGCTTGATTTCATTGTACTGTAAGCATATGGAAGACATCCAGTCCTGGTTGCCTCACAGTAATAGGGACATTAATAAACTAGGATACATCCAGAAAAGGTAAACTACAGATGGAAATTATATCATATGAAGAAGAATTGATGAATTGAACTTTTACATGGAATAGAATTTCTATGGAATCCTAGAAAATAGAACTAAAATCAATCAGTAGATGTTATAGAGAAATATGATGCAGTTTAAGGCAAAATTTCTGATGAATAGAGTTGTCCAAAGAATGGTTTGCCAGGCTTAATGGTGAGTATTCTACTTCCAAAACTGAGTAAAGGCTCTATTATAGTCATAAATATTGTGAAGAAGATATATGTGGCTTTCTGATTATCTCTAATACTTAATGATTCAATAGTCTTACAATCACACTATAAGATTTTACATTGTTAAATTGATGAAGACATTTTTATACCATTTAATTATTAGAATGAAGTAATTAATGGGGCGCCTGGGTGGCTCAGTCAGTTGAGCGTCCAACTTCGGCTCAGGTCATGATCTCACAGTCCGTGGGTTTGAGCCCCACGTCGGGCTCTGTGTTGACAGCTAGAGTCTGGAGCCTGTTTTAGATTCTCTTTTGGATTCTGTCTCTCTCTCTCTCAAAAATAAATAAAACATTAAAAAGGTTTTAGAATGTAGTAATTGATGTATGTCTGATTTATGAAAAGTTTCTTTTTTAGGGGGTTGAATTTAAATGATAAAAACACTGAAAATTACCTAATTTTAAAATGTTAAAATGTTCTCATATGAGTAGAAAATGAGATGAGTTAGACTTATATTTCAGCTTGTCACATAGAGCATTCTTTTCTGACCACACCATTCTATGTCCTTTTTTCTGGCTATCATCCGATTCCATTAGTACTTTGGGAAAAGTGGTGGACAAAACAACAGACATTATTCTGAAGGTAGCTGTACCTTGTTTGCAAACAAAAACAGAGAAGTGGATTGTTTTGTCTTGTTTTTCAGCTTTCTCCCCAGCATTATTAAGATATAATTGACATGTGTAAATTTAAGGTGTACAGTATAATGTGTTAGTACATGTATATATTACAAAATGTTTACGAAAACAAGGTTAGTTAGCACATTCTTTACCCCAGATATTTACCATTTTAGTGTTGTTATGATAAGAACATTAATTTCTTTCATAGCAACTTTCACATCTGAAACATTTCTTCAAAACTGAGAGACTTAGCTGACTGCCAGGGCCCCTGAAAATCAAACTTAAAAGCTCCTGCATAGCAAAAGAAACCATCAACGAGATGAAGAGGTCACCTACAGAATGGAGAACATATTTGCAAATCACATATCTGATAAGGGATTAATATCCAAAATATACTCCTACAAGGCACTAGTAAAAACAAAAAACAGACAAACCGACAAAAAAACTCCAAACAACCAGTTCAGAACTGAATAGACAGTTTTCCAAAGAAGACTAACAAATAGGCAACTGTTTGGTACTCTCTACCACTTATCAACAGGGAAATGCAAATCAAAGCCATAATGATATATCAACTCACACCTGTCATCAAAAAGATAAGAGAGAACAAATGCTGGTGAGGATGCATTGTTGGTGGGAATGTAAATTAATATAACTACCATGTACAACAGTATGGAAGTTCCTCAAGACTTTAAAATAGAAGACCAAATGATTCAGCAGTTTCTTTTCTGGGTGTATATCTGAAGAGATAGCTGCATTGTCATGTTCATTGCAGCATCATTTACAGTAGCCAACAAACCACCTAGTGTCCGTCTACAGAGGAATGGATGAAGAAACTGTGGTATGCCTGTATATACAATGGAATACTATCCAACCATGACAAAGAAGGAAATTCTGCCATTGGCCACAACATGGAAGGACCTTGAAGGCATTATGCTAAGTGAAATGGATCAGTCAGAGAAATACAAATGTATGATTTTGTTTATACATAGAGTCAAAAAATATTGAACTCATAGAAACTGAGTAGAGTGGTGGTTGCCAGGGGCTGAGGAGTTGAGGGGTGCTGGAAATGAAGGCATATTGGTCAAAGGGTATAAACTTTCAGTTGTAGGATGAGTAAATCCCAGGAAGCTAATGTACATGGTGGTGACTGTAGTTCACAATATACTGTTATGTACTTGAAAGTTGCTCTGAGAGTAATTAATGTTCTCACCATAATGATGCCAACAAAATGGTAATTATGTGAAAAGTTTCTTATTAGAGACTTTCAAACTATTGTCACTTGCATACTTGTTTTAAATAGGCAGATTTTTTGGAAAGTGAGAATTCATGAAATAAAAAGAGTTTAATGCATTTTGAGGATATAGAAGTAAATGATTTCAAATTCTTTTTGACAATTAATGAACTGGATGTTATCAATGAATATGGAATATTACATACATCTATGTAAAATATTACAAATGTGGATCTATCTTTAGACATGGGGTGAAAATAAAAGTAAGTACAGAATTGTTTAAACTGATAATATTATAGGGGTGCTTTGTGATCTGTTGGTTAGGCGTCCAACTTCGGCTCAGGTCACGATACCATTGTTCCTTACCTCTAGCCCCGTGTTGGGCACTGCACTGACAGTGTAGAGGCTGCTTGGTGTTCTCTCTTTTCCTCAATCTCTCTTTCTCAACATAAATAAATAAACTTAAAAAAAATAAACTTATTTTACTATGTAAAGATCCTGACTGAAATAATAGTATTTGTATTACATTTTTATTAAAATAGTTGTACTTTTCTCTTTTTAATAATGTATATTTTATTGCAAGTTGTAATATCAAATGTGTTTTTGTTTTTTACTCATCTCTTGTCCTTTTCCTCAATAATACCATTAAATTTTTTAAAATTTTAATAAATTAGTTTATTATTCTTTAAAATATTTTAGTGTGAATTGTATGACAAACAAGCAGTCCTTGTGGTATAAAGTCTTTATTTGGGTAAAGAATGTGATAATTGCTAAGTTAAAGGACAAATTATGACCTCTCATTCTGAAAACATTGTTACTGCCAAAATCTACCGGCCCAGTGATTTTTTTTTTAATGTTTATGAAAGTGTCCTCAACATTTTTCTTGAGGATTTTTATTTTTCTTAAGTTGTGTACCAAACTTTTTTCTTTTACATGGTATTATTGAGTTATATGTATTATAAAAGTTTAATTCTTATATAGCATCGTAAATCTTATACTTATGGAATTCTAGAAATCAAGACAATGATTTATTTTTTCTGTCAGATCATAACACATTTACCAGAGTAGGAAATTTTCAGTAGGTGACTATTTGTACACAATTATTCAGATTTTAATTTGGCCATTGGGAGCCTCTGCCATTTTAATGTATTATTTGATTAATTTATATATTTAAGAAGGCTGTTTCAATTTAATGTAAATCATTCTAGTGTTAAAAAATTTTTTCATTGTCTTCAATGGAGTATTTTATACTTTAGATTGCCAACCACTTTAACAGTCAAATATCCTTGAAAATTTTGTGACTGTGACATATATAGCCGCAATGTTATATGATAAATACGATATGATAAATATATGATAAATATGATAAATATGATAAATAAATAATCTAATAATTAAGCACAATTTTTTTTTCTTTTGAAATGCTAGGAATCATGCTACTGAGTTGATTTGCATCGGTTCCTAAGTGAGATTTTATTTTGGTAACAGTTCTTCTTTATGACTTGTAATGCCATGCAGTTGAATCTTGATAATAAAAAAAGGGGAAAAATTACTAAATAACTTGAAAAACAAAAAGAGTGCACTGAGCTTAAGTACTTTGTATTCTCTTACAATAGTGCTACTCATCAACACTTATACATCACCACTTAAATTAAATTAAATTAGATTGAATCTAAATTACCTGTTTCTGAGTAAATGGGATTTGGTAATTTACTATTAAGTCAATCTGCAAACTGATGTCATAATTTAGATTTGATTTTTTTTTATGAGAATGATGTTAGGAATCATTCTTCAATTTGCAATTCTAATTTCCATAGTAGAGTAGGTATATCCCCTTCCTAATAATGGCTAACTTATACAGAACAAAATAGAAAAGAACAGAATACTAATGCTGATGTCTGTAAATTTTTATCACAGTGTATTAGCATTTTTGAACATATAATATTAGTCATTTGAAAACATAAGGTGGAAAGCTATTGGATAAGTAGATATTAAAGAAAAAGAGTAAGTTTTATGCCTATGGTTTGAAAAGTAAGGGTTATAGTACAAATGTGCTGATATAGGCGTGTAATTTTTTCTCAAATTACCCCTAGGACACATTATTTTATATCTCTTCCTCCTGTTATTATTATTGTTGTTGTTGCTGTTTGTTGTTGTTTTCCAAATAGTTGTAGGCTTGAGGAATTTATCACATATATTTTCAAACATATGTTTTCCTATTTTTAAAGCTTCAAATCTTTGTCGTTAAGCCTACGTTGGCATAATTTCAAGAAGTGGTATTGGAAATTGTTAACTAATTTTATTCATTACCTAATATATTAATTATACTAATCAGAAATTATAAATTGAGGAATATATAAAATAATACTTAAATATTTTTATAGACAGAAATGGAAAGATTTATAACAGCTACAAAATAAAATTGGTTGTGATAAGTATAGATATTCTGGAGTTCGGAGAAGGAAGATATATCAAGTTGACACTATAATTTCAGAGTTGAGTAGTAAAAACAGTGACCGTATTATTCACAAAGCTGAAAGTATTTACTATCTGTCCCTTTACAGAAAAAGTTAGTTAACTCCTCATGTAAATTATTCCTCTTTGGGGCACCTGGGTGGCTCAGTTGGGTAGTAGTGGGACTCGGTTTTGGCTCAAGTCCTGATCTCATGGCTTCCTGGGTTTGAGCCCCACATTGTGCAGAGCCCGCTTGGAAGTCTCTCTCTCCCTCGCTCTCTGCCCCTCCCCCACTCATGCTGTCACTGCCTCTCCCAAAATAAATACAATTAAAAAAAATAGATATTACAACTAATACTATTCTTTATAAGCAGTAAAATTGTTTGAATTGGATAAGATGGCTTAAATGTAAAATACGGTTTTCAAAGAAAATGGCTTGTAAAGAATCTTTAATCTTTCCATTTGTAAAATAAATCCAAGAAGTTCAACTTTTTTATAAAAGTTATTTTTTTTTAATGTTTATTTATTTCTGAGAGAGAGAGAGAGAGAGAGAGAGAGAGAGAGACAGCCAGACAGACAGAGCATGAGTGGGAGAGGGGCAGAGAGAGAAGGAGAAACAGAATCCAAAGCAGGTTCCAGGCTCTGAGCTGTTAGCACAGAGCCCGACGTGGGGGTCAAACCCATGAACTAACTGTGAGATCATGACCTGAGCCAGTGGGATGCTTAACCAACTGAGCCACCTAAGCACCCCTATAGAAGTTATTTTTAAAAAGTCATTAATTTTTCTTTGAAGTTTAATTAAACTCTTTAAAAAAATTTAATGTTAATTTTTAATATTGTATTTCTTTTAGTAGTTCTTTTAATATCCATATGACCCCATAGATATTTTTAGATATTTGTCATTATAAGAAAATTTGATTTTATAAACTGCTGTGATTTTTATATATTGTAGAGCAAACAATTTTCTTTCTTTTCAATCTTACTTAATACTATAATAATTTTTCATTAGATTATGTACTTTCATTGTATATTATTGGAAATTTGAAGTTTAAAAAATAATATAGTGATAAAAATCTTTTTATGGATTCATTTTATTTTGGTAAATTTGTGCTGACACTTTTTCTATTTCTTCTATGGAGTCTAGTCTGGTTATGCCCTGTATATTTAATAGGATACTGAATTTTCTTCTGCTTGGAGGTCTACAGATTAAACTGTATTCTTTTTTTAAAAATCTGTCTTTAATGTTTATCTACCTTGGAGACAGACAGACACAGAGTGTGAGCGGGGAAGGGGTAGAGAGAGAGGAGATACAGAATCCGAAGCAGGCTCCAGGTTCTGAGCTGTCAGCACAGAGCCTGACGTGGGGCTTGAACTCACGAACCGTGAGATCGTGACCTGATCGAAAGTCGGATGCCCTGCCTACTGAGCCACCCAGGCGTCCTAAACAGTATTTTTTTAATATTCTTCTCTTTCAGTGGTTATTTTTTCCTTTTCATTTATTTTACTGTATATTTTTACTTTTTCCGTTTGTTTTGATGAATTTACCTTACAGTTTTACCCTTTTGTTGTTTTCAAAAGTAGGATTTTGATTTAATTAGGTGTCTTGTTCTATTTTTGCATCATTAATGTTTAGTTTTAGCTTTATGATTTCTTTTTATTTTTCCTTGGCTATCTTTTGGTTTACTCTGTGGTTCCTCTTATGCTTTTTACAGTGGAGGTTTTCACTTATTTTAACTCTTTAATTTTTCTAATTATAGTATCACTGCTTTAAATACATCTTTAAATAAAGATTCCTTTATTTTCATGTTTTTTCATTATTTTTGAGAAATCATATAATTTTGACTTGTTTTCCCTCTCCTACTTAGACTTGACTACCAGAAAGTTAAAAAAAATTTTTTTTCCATATGTCAGAGGCTCTTTGTTTTGTGTATTTGTAATTTCAAGTCAATGCATTGTAATCAGAATATTGTTTGCCATATTGTTGTTGAATTAAGTTCTCTTTAATTAGTATTTTCTATTTATGTTTCCTCTCTTCTCCTGTGGTGTTTCGTCATAGTGTTATGTTATTTGATCCATTGCTATGATTATTAGTAATATCATGTCTTCAAATATGAGTATTACATCCCGCTATGAATTCTGGTTTTAATATTTAAAAGTGCCCTTCTTTTTCAAGTTTAGTGCTTCTTGGCTTGACTTACACTTTGTCTAATATTATCTCTTTCTATGCTTTATTTATTGTTTTCATATGTTTGATAAACTTTTCTTAATCTCTTCACTTGTAGCCATATTAAATCATTTTATTTTAGGTATATATATTTTTATAGCATTTAGTTGGATCCTGCTTTGTGGAACAATTTGGAAATATTTTTCTCAAATAGACGAGTTAAGGACATTCACATTTATTGATGTAACTAATAATATGATGTAAAATATGACATAATATTTGATATAAGATGGCTTTATAAAATTTTTATCACTTTTAAAATTTGCATATCATCATTTTGGTGTCCATTTTAGTTATTTTAACACATACGGTTATGTAACCATCACCACAAGCAAGTTATGGAATATTTCCATCACTCTTCAAATGTCCCTCGTATAGCATATTTATAGTCAGTCTTTCTTGTCACTACTAACCTTGAAAACCACTGATCTATTTTCTGTCCTTATAATTTTGTGTTATGACTTTATTAAAAAGACCATTTATTAAGTGGAGCCCTGGAGTGTAAGATGATGAGCTTAGTTCAAAAAAAGACCATCAGGGAACTGAAATAGGGAAGTTTAGTACAGGTCCTGGAGTAAATGCATGACATGCCTCAAGGGGCCACGTGCAAAGGTCAAGGCAGGGTGCAGGCAGTAGGAGCAGCAGAACCTGGGGCACAGACCTTTATTAGAGTCCATGAGTGGAGTGCTTTGAGGTTCCCAGGCTAAGGCTGGACTGGTCAACTCAAAACTATACAGAAGGGTTTTGGAAGGTTTTGTAGGGGGTCTTGTCTAAGGGGAGTACAAGGAAAAGGTCCTGCGAGGCAGAGGGAGACTGTTTATCACAAAGGCCAATGAGGAAGTCCTATAGGAACTTACATTTAGTTATGACTCTGTCGGCCCTTATGTACAGCTCACGCTTGCAAGAGGGGCTAATGTCAGTTTAAGGCCGCATGAGCTACTTGGCCACAAAATTAATGCTGTGGCAACAATACCATGGAATAGGTTAGCTAAAGTCTTTTACCTTTTATAAAATGTCATAAAATTTGCATCACATGGTATATAGACTTATAGTCCTATTTCAGTAGTATTTCTAAAAATTTTGCCTTTATTAAGTCATAATTTACACACAGTCAAATGTATTCATTTGAAGTGCATGGTTTTATGGATTTGGCAAATATACACAATCATGTAATCTCCACTACAATCAAGATATCACAGTTTCATCAACCAAAAAGTTTCTTTGCATACCATTTCCGTTAATCATTTCTCAGTGGCCCCAGACCCTAGTAGGAAACTGGTCTACTTTCTGTCATTATAGATTTGCCTTTCTCTAATTTTCATATCATGGAATTAAATAGCATATATTTGTTTTACAGTATATTTGAGATTACTCAAGTTGATGTCTGGGTAAACATTTTATTCCTTTTTATCATTGAATAGTATACCATGGATGGATATATAATAATTTATTTATCCACTCACCAGTTGATGAATTTTGGGGCTCTGTCCAGTTTGGGGCAATTATTAATTAAACAACTATAAATTTTCACATACATGTTTTTTTTTGTGAGTGTATGTTCTCATTTTATCTATATGTAGGACAGCTAGGTCATATTGTAATTGTATGTTTACTTTTGTAGAAACTGCCAAACTGTTTACCAAAATGGTTGCACAATTCTGCATTTCCATTAGTAATGGATTAGCATTCTAGTTGCTTCTATCTTCAACAGTACCTGGTGTTGTCAATTTTGTTGTTTTGATTTTAGCTATTCTAAGATATGTGAATGGTAGTTTGTTTTTAATTTGATTTTTCCTGAAGACTAATGTGTTAACTGTTTCTACTGTTTTGAGAGTTCTTTATATATTCTGGATACAAGTCCTTTGTCAGTGTGTTGCAATATTTCTTCCCAGATTATTTCTTGGGTTTTCGTTTGTTTGTTTTTTGTTTTTTTTGGGGTTTTTTTTGTTCTTTTAACACTCTTTCAAAGAACAGAAATTTTTAATTTTAGTAAAATCCAATTTATAAGTTTCTCTTTTTAAGTGGATCATGTTTTTGGTGTTATATCTAAGAAATCCCTGCCTAAAGCAGTTAAAAAGGATTTTTCTCCTGCAATTTTATAACTTTTAAGATTTTATTTTATAATACTAATTTTTACATTAAGGCCTATGATTCATTTTGATTTGCTTTATATGTTTCAATGTATGGGCTGACATTTACTTTTTATATTTGGATGTCTAATAGTTTCAGCACTATTTATTAAACAGAAACAGTATTCTTTTCTTTGTTGAATAGCCTTAGAAACTTTGTCAAAAATCAGTTGATTCTGTTTGTGTACATTTATTTCTAGATTATCTGTTCCATTCAGATATGTGTCTATCTTTTCATCAGTTCATATTGCCTTGGTTACAATAGCTTTTTTGTAACTATTGAATCAGATAGTGTGAGTCTTTCAGTTTTGTTCTTGTTTTCAAAATTGTTTTGGCTATTCCGCTTTCTTTGCCTTTCCATATAATACTAGAATCTCCTTTTCTTTTAATTTCTGTAAGAAATTCTTCTGAGATTTTGATTATGATTGCATGAAATTTATATGTCAGAATTGACATCATAATTCTATTGAGTCTTATAATTCATGACTACAGTATATCTCTATTTATCTAGGTCTAATTTGATTTCTTTTGTTAGTATTTTATAATATTCAACATATGTTTTTGCATATATTTTATCAGACTTAAGTAATTTCACAGTTTTTGATACTGTTATAAATTGAATTTTTTACTTTTATTTTCAATGGTTTATTTTTAGTATGTAGCAATGCAATAGATTTTGTATTCCATGAAGTTATTAAATTTGTTTATTATTTATATTAGTTTGGGGGATTAAAAATCATGCTGTCTGAAAATACAATATTATTTCTTCCTTTACATTTCTTTCCAAAATTTTTTTCTTGTTTTATCGCACTGGTAAGAGGTTCAGTGTGTTATTGAGAAGTTGTGAAAGCAGACATTCTTGTTTGTTGCCAATGCCAAAGGGAAAGCATTCCATCCTTCACCATTGCATACTCTGTTAGCTAAAGGGTTTTCAAAAGTTCTTTAGAGTAGTTTTCTTGTGCACTTATTTTGCTGAGTTTTTTTTTTTTTTAAATTAAGACTGATGTTGAATTCTTTCAGATACTTTTTCTGCATCTATTAGAATGATTTTTTGGTAATTCACTTTTAGTCTTTAGGCTTGGCAAACTACATTGATTAATTTTGAATGTTGAACTGGGTTTGCATTTCTGAAATATACCACAGTTGGCATTGATTTATTATCCTTTTTATATATTGCTGGGTTCAGTTTGCTGATATTTATTGAGGATTTTATTCTGCTATCATATTAATGAAAGATATTTCTGTCTAGATTTTTTTCTTACGTTTGGTTTTGTTATCAGGGTAATGCTGGTTTCATAAAACAAATGTTAATAAAAGTGTTATCTCCTTGTCTATGTTCTAAAAGATTTGTAGATATGATGCTACTTCTTACTTAAATACTTAGAATTTTCCAATGAAATCATATGCCTATAGTTGATTATTTGGTGTTTTGGTTTTGTTGTTTAAAGGTTTTAAATGAGAAATTTAATATGCTTAATAGTTATAATACTATTTAAGTTATTTATTTTTTCTTAAGGGAGCTATAATATTTCATGTATTGCAATGAAGTTTTCCACTTTGTCAAGGATATTTAATTTATGGGCATTAATTTATTTGAAAAATTATCTTATCCTTTTCTGTAGGGTCTATAATAATGTCCCATCTTTCATTCCCGATGTTGGTAATTTGTGATTTCTCTCTTTTTTCTTGATCTGACTAGAGACTTACTAACTTTATTGATCTTTTAGAAGAACCAGCCTCTCTCTCTGTGTATGTATGTATAGGTATATGTGTGTGTATATATGTATGTATATATATGCTATTAATTATATATTAATGTAATATATATAATATAATATAACATATAATAATATATATGGAACATACAGTAAAACCTTGGTTTGTGAGCATAATTCATTCTGGAAACATTCTTGTAATCCAAAGCACTTGTATATCAAAGTGAATTTCCCCATAAGAAATAATGATTCATTCCACAACCTAAAAATATTCATATAAAAATGATTACAATACTATAGTATAGTATAAAATAATAAAGAAAATACAAAATATAAAGAAAAATAAACAAAATAACCTGCCTTCACCTTTGAAAACCTTTGTGGCTGGTGTGAGGGAGACAAGAGAGAGGAAGTTATTGTGTAGGACGACTTTCACTATCAGCATCACTGCTATCTATTGGCTCAGTGGCATCTTTTTCTTTTCATGAAGATTTAACAAGGAACCTATCCAAGGACACTTGCCCTTGCCTCCTTTTGAGGATTTCACGGAAATGTGATACTGGATTGTCATGAAGTACATTCATTGCTTGCACTGCCGCAGCCTTACTGGGGTGTGCTTTTCTACAAAATTTGGCACTGTTTCCCACATTTTACACATCTCCATAATCTCATTTGCAGTGAGGGATTCTTCTGCCTTTTCCTCTTCCTCCTCCACAGACGTAATGCAGACGTAGACTTATAGAATCTTGCAGTTTTGGCCACTCTCATACCTCACTGGTACTTCTTGATGATTTCCTTCTTTACTTCCACCGTAATTATCTCCTTCTTCTTACTGCGCTTATTTTCAACCATTTCAGCTCGGGGACTATTGTATACTGACTACAGTACAATATTAATAAACTCTTGTCATATACTGTATTTAACATAACTGGCAATAAGGCAGCAGAGGAAAGGGTCTATATCTGCAGGCAGCCTGACCTACAATTAAGCAAAGCATTCCTAAGCTTACTCTTGTATGGAAAAGCAAAGGCCTGTCCGTAGGTGCTTTGAAGTGACAAAAAATACAGTAATGCCAGTTGTGGGCATTTTCCAATGTTCTGAAAAATCACTGACTTCTGCCAAACACCATGGCCTGAGACCAAGCATCTGAGCATGGGAGACAATCACCCATAATCTTGCAGTGAATGAGAGAGAGAGAGAGGGAAGTACCATTGGCTCAATTGTGATCATGTGATGTTTGGCATGACGTATTACTCATACTGCAAGACATGGCTCATTTATCAAGTTAAAATTTATTCGAAATGTTTGCTCATCTTGCGAAACACAGAACAAGTTACTTGCAATCCAAGGTTTTACTGTATATGGAATATATATGGAATATATGGATATTCCTCCGTCTGATGAAAGCCGTCTTAAAAACATGTACAGACATCAGTATGAACTCATGGTTAGCTTCATATGAATACAGATGCTTAAACGTATAGAAATATTTATAAATATGTGTGCATATACACAGGTTAGCACACACACACATATTTCCTTGTTCTGTGGGCTCAGCCTAGAGACAATGACAACATAGTAGCAACGAGCAAACCTACTGCCTAGGGTTTGGTTTCTGATACCATATCCTCATGTAAAGAAGCTCCTTGGAAGAAATAGTCGATTCAAGGACTAGTGTAGCAAATACACAGGTGATCCTGGAGTATCTTGTACTGCTAGAAAGTAAGGAAGCATTAAAACAAAAACCAAAACACACAACTATGGGAATATGTCAAAAGGACACAAGAACCAAATGAAAGAACTCACAATGGCTAAAGCTGGAACAGTTTCAACAACCGAGTAAGGTAATATTGGATCATACTACAAAGTAAAAATAGATATACATGAGTCCATAGTGGTATAAATAAATCATTAAATAAATAAATGGTCAAACTCCATGTTTCCAAATAGTTTATGTAGATAGCATGTACCAAAGAAGGTAGCCTATAATTTCCCACTTAAATGTACATAAGAACTTCCTTCCAAAGAGTACAATATGGGAAAGTAGTAAAAAAGAGTAATTTTACAGAGAGAAACCAAAACTTGACAAACACTCTTTCAGCCAGGTCACCAAGGTTACCATCAGCAGAAATAAGTCACACTGATAGTCTATACCTTTGGTATGAAGTGACAAAAATTGCACTTAATCTCTGTGCTCTTCGTTTCAAAAACCCATAACCTCAGTCTAATCCTAAGAAAAACACTTTACAAATGCTGCTTGATGTGCATTCTGCCAAATGCCTTACTATTACTCCTCAAAACTGTGAAAATAATAAAAAAGAAAGAAAGTCTGAGAAACTGCCATAGCCAAGAGGAGCCAGAGGAGACATAACAAATGACTAAATGTTATCTGGTATCCTAGATGTGATCCTGGAGTAGAGAAAGGACATCTGAATACATTATGGACTGTGGTTAATAATGATGTCAGTATTAGTTAGGGGAGTGTGGAACTGTGAAGAGGGGGATTACAGAAACCTTTTTCATTTTTAAAAAGAGCATTTTGTCGGCTAGGTGAGGAGTGACCAGAGGGGTATGATGTAAAGACAGAGAAACCAGGTAAGTTTTTGCATTCATGCCAGGAGGAAAGATAATTAATTTGCTTTAAAAAGAATTAAACCGGGGCACCTGGGTGGCTCAGTCGGTGAAGCATCCGACTTCAGCTCAGGTCACGATCTCACGGTCCGTGAGTTCAAGCCCCGCGTCGGGCTCTGGGCTGATGGCTCAGAGCCTGGAGCCTGCTTCCCATTCTGTGTCTCCCTCTCTCTCTCTGACCCTCCCCCGTTCATGCTCTGTCTCTGTCTGTCTCAAAAATAAATAAACGTTAAAAAAATTAAAAAAAAAAAGAATTAAACCCATTAAATTTTATAAACATTCAAGAATTTATAATCAGATCAATATGTGTAATATTTAGACAGACTTATCTGTATGTTCATCCCTCATATTTTTATCCAGAAATAGGTTTTATTACATTCATTTTACATTTAACCCTGTATTTTGAAACATTACTTTATAAGGAATGGTACATATTATATTAATAAGGAGCGTGCTAATTATCGGTAGGAAGTTTATGCTGATCTGGAATAGATTGTCATAGTTGGTTTTATCCAGTAATAGCTAATTTAAACCCTAGTCTGCTTTTATTTAGTTGAAAAAATTGATTAAATAAAAACTCAAGATCTTGAATTGCTTGCCTGAAACATAGCTTGTCGTTGACATGACTCGGTGACTAACTTCCATTATGTAAGTATGCTTTTATGTCAGCATTTTGAAAGACTGTGATCCAAATAATAGTTTGAAGAACTGCTCTTTTAATTTCAGTTTGTTAGATGAACTTGATAATTTCAGCACATCCCTTTATATTTTCATTTTTGTTTATCCCATATTATATCAGAGTTTCTTTATGGCAGGCTGACATTTTGCACAAACACACTATTTTGTCCTTCAAGTTAACATTTTTTTCTCTCTTACAAATTCTGACATTTGTGGTAAATATCAAGCTATTAATCTCCTTCTGTATCCAAAGGCATTTAATGCAGCTTTTTTCATCAAATCATAAACTCAAAATGTTGATCATTATTATTAGTTAATGAAAAATATTGCATATCTTAAATTCAAATTTTAGATTTTAGACGTGTTTTCAATATGAATTTTCAATGTAAGATCAAATGATCAAAATATATTATCATCATTGTTGCCATAGTTTCAGCTAACTCTGTTTCTTAGCATGTCACTAAATTGTTTGGAGGCTTTTTAAAAACATGAGAAAAATTAAGATATTATGAGATTTTCCCATTTTCCCATAATTAATCTCTTAATTTTGATTAAATTTCTTTGAATAATTATTAGATATCTTAAATAACATCCTTATAGAAAAAGGAATTTCGGTGGTGCATTTATGCTGGCTAAAGTTTAAAAGTAACTTTAAATGCACCTTGAATAAACTTGTCATATTTTTCATGGGAATGACCACAGAACCAAAATAGAACATACTGATTATCTTCAAAGGGCCATGTTCTAGCAATGGCATCAACCAATAGAAATCTTTCCAATTAGACCATTATAGAATTTAGGGTCAGAAATATTCTGTATCCTCAGGAGATATACCCTCAGGGACACTACAAATTTAGGGTGTTTTTACTGTTATTGATTTGACTCACTGTTTTTTAAATAAAGTTGGCTAAATGATCACTCTTTTAAGGCAGCCTAATTTTTTTTTTGGTTTAAAAAATAATTTTTCATGTAATGCAACCTATATTGGATAAGGAGATTGTAGTCTGATCTAATTCACCTGAGAGAAATGTATAGAAGCCAACATAGTTAAGAATAGTTAAAGATGTTTACTGTTGAAATTAAGAAGCTGAGGTAAAAATACATAGCAAGAAATCATTTTTGATATCTTGGTTCTAAAATATTGTAGCTAAAATTGTAAATGGTAGATCTTATAAAATTTTTCTTTGATTAAAAATAAAGAAAAATTTTTATCCAAGGATCACATTTTACAAAACTACTGAACTTTATAATAAATGTCAATTTTATAAGTAAAAATAGTATTTTATGATCTGTAATTAGTAGGCAATTATAATCTGTATGAACACTGATTTATGAAAGAAATTTAAATGAATAAAAACTTTAAAAATGTTTTTCAGAATAACATCTGTACCAGCTTCCTCTCATGGATCTTAAGACTATATGAAGTCCTAAGAATACTCTTTTGTTAAATTTTGCTATTAAATGTATTCATTTTTTCAGCAAAATTTTATTAAGTGCTTGCTAGGTACCAAATGCTGTTCTAGGTACTGAAACAGGGTTATGAACAAGATGAACAAGGCTGCTATTCTCACAGAGCTTACGTTTTAGTGGAGAAAGACATTTTAACTAATGATTTAATTAATGATTATAACTTGTAAAATAAGATAGTTTCAGATTGAAGTATAGAAATAAGTTCACACAAGACTATGGAGTAAGGGGGACGGCACCTACTTCAGAGAGTATTTGAGAGAAGTGTGATATTTGGGGTCTTATCTGGATGATACAGAGTCAGCCACATGAAGATCTGTTGCTCAACTTCACTTAGAATGGTTCTCCCTCTGTTTATCCTTATTCCTTTCCCTGTGGTCCTTCCAGGTTCATTGAAAGGATCCTGGAGCTGCTGGATTCTGTTCTAGATAGAGAAAAACCCAGGACAGCAAGATGCATCTGAACCTAATGCTGTGTTTCATATTTTTCTGCTACCCCTCCCTTTCCTCCTGTCGCTTCCCAGCACTTTTGCACACTTTTACACACCAAGGAGTGATTTCTTGTCTTACATACGTTAGTATAAAAAATAGGATACGTTTTAAAACTGAAGTATAGTTGACACGCTATGTTACCAAAATATAGGATACTTTTAATGTTTTCCCCCCCATTAGCACTTAACCAAGTTCTAATACACTATGTAGTTTATTATTACTGTTTTTGTCCTCCCTCACCAACACCATTAAGAATTCTGATGTTATTTTTCACTGATGCATCCAAGGACTTGGTGTGGTATTCAGAATGTGGTAGATACTAAGTGAAATATACGATGGATGAATAAATTGGCACCTCATATGAGGGAATCTGCTTGAATTAGTGTCTGCTTGGCTTTGTTCACCAATGATATCAAATGCTCCTTGGATCTGCCTTCCATTTGTAGAATCGGTCCAATGTCATTATTAAGCCTGTGGCTACGTGCGAGCTGTCTGACGGTGTTTTCCATAGGCTGTGTCCTGTAGAATTTCCTGTAGAAAGTCTCAGGGGGAGCAACCTTCTGAAAGATTTGCACAGTGCTTGGTAATGCTGACTTCCCTTTTGAACAGACGATACGGGATACTTTCAACTTGAGGCAAAAGCACCCCGATGATACGCTGAGTACAGAGATTGCTTCTGCCAAGTCTGCATTTCCTCTTGGGTGCATTTATGTTAACAGATATGTTACTTTAGGGTCTCTCTTGCTTCTGTTTCTAAGGCAGTTTGTATTTCACATACACTTTCTGACACAGACCTCCGCCATCAATTTTTTATCCCATCATTATGTCCTCATTGTGAAAGGTAGTAGAGTGTGGTCTGTAACAAAAGTTGGTCAGGGTCTCTACTTCAGTACTTTACTTCATGTTCAAGCATTACACTGTCACCTAATTTGTGAAGAAATGCAGCTATTGTTTTGGCATATTGGAAAATGTGTTAATTTGGCAAGTCTAGGTGTCTCATCACCCCGCTAGTGGAATCCCAGATTATCCTCTACAGACAAGCTGGAGTCAAAATATTAGTCATATTTCTTGTGAAAGCCTTTTCTTCTTTTATATTAATAGGTATAGGTAGATAATATAGTTGAAGTTTTGAAATGTTTTAGTGCTTTAGTTCATGATTATAACTTGTAGGTGCTTCCTTTAACTCCTACTTTATTTAGTCAGACATTCTTTGGGAAAATGTAGAATATTGTAGATATTTTCATGTGTATTAGTGTTTTGTTTACTTGTCTTAAAAATATTTTTGTTCCAAAGTACTTAATAATTCAGGCCCAGAAAGGGCAAGATCTGTTCCCAACTTACTCTTACGGACAGTCACCTGGGAAGAAAATTCACTTGTAATTTTTCCATTAAAAAATATTTTTTCTTAAATTTTTTAAGACATTTTCACCTATAACCAATCTCCTAAAGCAATTATCTTTCCTCAGTCTCTGTATAAGTGCTTTGTAATTCTTCAAATGCTTAGAAGTTTTTTTGGAAATGAATGCCACTATATTTAAAACATCTTGTATACACCACAAATTTAACCATCTTCTCAACTGACTATAATTCTTTATTTTATATAAGAAATACTGATACTCCTTATTTAGATTGCCATTTAAATTCCTTGGTGTTATTTCTTTGCACCAAAAGCTGGATAATTGTAAGGCTCATCTCTTTTGTATTCCTTTACCTGATGGATTATATCTTCCTCTGCCTTTTGTCCAGTGTCTAAAATTTATTTTCAAAAACTTTGTATAGTTTTCTAGTTGTTTAAGGAAGTAGAGATATCCCTTTTACTCCATTTTTACTGGAAGTGAAAATTCACTGCCATGGTTTTGAATGATTTTCATAAAAGATTATTAAAGGAAAAAGAGATTTCATTACCTTGATGGTTTAGATTCAGCTGTCATGGAAAATTCATTTATGTTGACCATCTCTTCTATACATGATGTAAAAGTATAACAATATTTATTATACCTGCTAGGTAGCAGATATTATGGCAAGAATTTTATTTTTATTAATTCAGTTAATCTTCCCTCTAGCACTATGAAGTAGGTACTTTTATTTTGACCTTTCACATATGGGACAGCTGAGACACAAATAAGTTAGTTTTCCAAAATATTTACACCTAGTAAGTGGAAAGGTAGATTTCAAAATCAGAAATTCTCCATTTAGATACTGCATTATTGACTAATACACTATACGGTACTTCCTGAGTATTGTGTTACAGTATAATCTATGTTAGCAGAAATGTAGAACAACTTTAGTTTATTGACTAGTTTCACCTCTCAAAATTCATTTCTTTCTTTTTTTTCTTTTTTTTTATGTTAGTTGTTTAAGAGAGACAGAGACAGTGCAAGCAGGGGAGGGGCAGAGAGACAGGGAGAATCCCAAGCAGGGTCTGCACTGTCAGCACAGAGCCCGACTCCAGGCTTGAAGTCACGAAACTATGAGATCATGACCTGAGCCAAAATCAAGAGTCAGAAGCTTAACTGACTAAGCCACCCAGGCACCCCTCAAAATTCATTTCTTTTTTTTTTTTTTTTTCAACGTTTTTTATTTATTTTTGGACAGAGAGAGACAGAGCATGAACGGGGGAGGGGCAGAGAGAGAGGGAGACACAGAATCGGAAACAGGCTCCAGGCTCCGAGCCATCAGCCCAGAGCCTGACGCGGGGCTCGAACTCACGGACCGCGAGATCGTGACCTGGCTGAAGTCGGACGCTTAACCGACTGCGCCACCCAGGCGCCCCTCAAAATTCATTTCTTAATAACATGAAATTATAAAATGAAGTGACATATATTATTCTCTGAGTAGAATATGACAAAATAGTTGTATGCACACATATAGCTTGTCTTGACAAAAATATATGGGAGGGGGGCACCTGGGTGACTCAGTGGCTTAAGTATCCGACTCGATTTTGGCTCAGGTCATAATCTCACTGTGTGTGAGCTTAAGCCCCATGTCAGGTTCTGTGCTGAGAACATGGAGCCTGTTTAGGATTTTCTTTCTTCCTCTCTCTCTGCTCCTCCCCTACATGCTGTCTCTCAAAATAAATAAACTTAAAATATATATGTGTGTGTCTTTGTATGTATATATACATATAAATATATACATAAAGATAAATTCTCCATATCCTTAACAGAGTTGAAATTTATTTTTTTGGCTTATAAGCAATTATTACCTGTACTGATACAAACTGTGATCATTATTAAATGTAGAAACTCATTTACATTATTTAGTTACGCACATTTAATATCAGAATTGCACATGAAACTTAGCATACATTCTTGAAGTAATTTCATAATAGTTTTCTAAAATCATTTAATGTAATAGCCTATGTAAAGGCCATCATTGTCGGTTGTTGACTTTATTGGATGTTCTAGATGAAGTTTTGATTTCAGCATATATGATTTATAGTATAATGATACAACTCTTTTGACGATTTAAAAATACTATATTTACAAATGCCATGAAACTCACCACAGATATTGGAGAACAACATAGATTAAGTTTCAAACTTTCTTTTATTTTGATCTTGCAGATTGCATTCTCACAACACAACACAATCATGGATCTTGTGCAGTTTTTTGTCACCTTCTTCAGGTAATTTGCTTTTACTGACTTCGAATTTATTAAACCTGTATTCTGATAATGTTCTATCAACCTGTTTGGTAATTTATCAAGTCTTTAACCTTAAAACATCAATGATGTGTCTTGAATAGCTTCATATACTTAAATATGTAACAGAGCAGAAGAACCATACTTGAAATGTACTTTTCAAGATTATTTTGCTGTTGGACTATATAAATGCTAATGGAATCAGTGGAAAGAAGATAACTTTGTGTTCCTGTCACATAAGTAATTAAAGCCTACTTTAATTAATGAAATTAGCAGCATAGTCACCATATTGATTAGGTACATCTCCTACTGTTAATTCAATTATTTGTCAGGTAATTATCATATGTGCTTAGCAATGTGCTAAAAATCTGTAGAGAGTACATTTTCTGTCCTCAATGAGCTTCTAATCTGGAAATACTAAATACAACTTTGAATAGAGCATCATCCCTAAAATATTAGTTATTTGAGATATTAACAGTAAGTTCATAAAAACGTTTCCATGATTAAACAAGTTTGGAAAATACGGCTCTTTTAGTTTGTAAGTGACATTACTTCTACTGACATTGCAAGAATTTTTTTTTTTCCTTAGAGATTTTAATGTGCTAATTTGCTACGTATCTTTCTAAAAAGAAGGTAGAGCTTGTAGCACTTCATAAAATGTGAAAACTCTTTTTGGGGAACATCTATTATTAATTCCACGGGATGTAAATAAAAAAACCTTGGATTGGGAGAAAAATTGAGTCAGTGATAGGATATCTGTGTTATGGCATCTTAGATCATCTGTAGAGGAAGGGATATTGCTTTTGTTAATATGATTATTATATGTACAGGTTGTGCTGGTGCGCTGGGTGCCTTCATGCAAATTAGACAATTTTGGCAGACATAGCCCTACATTATGGCATACAACTTTACCAAGTGCAGTATGAATTTTGACTCTACTCACCAAGTTGGCTGGACTGCCTTATGCAGTGAAACCTGTACAACCAGATCCTTGATATGGTTGATATGCTAAGCACTTTCTTAAATGCCAGAGTAACCATTATTGGTTATCTCATCCAGACACCCCTCCAATACTTAAATTCCTAAAGCCTTTCCCATAGGGAAGGGCCGGATAGTAAATATTTCAGGATTTGTGGGCTGTACTGTCTCTGTTGCATGGATGCAAACATTCTGCTACAGTACTAAACTGACATAGCCAATAAGGAAACAAATGGGAGTGGCTCTGTTCCAATAAACCTTTATTACAAAAGCAGCTGGTAGGCTGAATTCTGCCTGCGGACATAATTTGCCCAACCCCTCATCCAGCTTATGCCCAAATGCCTTTAATGACGAAAATGCATCATCTCCTGAGATAACATTTTCTATCTTCAGATAACTAATTGTCCTTTGTAATTGAGATGAAATCTGTCTCCCCATAATACCACTTCTCATTCATCCATAGGGTCCAACACATAGCAAGTCTAATCTCTCTTCTGCATTTATAGCCCTTCAGTTTTATAAACTCTTTTTTCCAATTTACATATTCCCTATGTATCCAGTTCTGTTGTCAAAACCTTTGCTACATGGGTCACTTTGCCCTGAAAACAATCATGTTTGTCTATGTCCCTTTAAAAGTTGTAATTTCGAGAATTTAACAGTATAAACATATTTATCACTAACATGTGTGCCTACTTAAAATTTTCCCCTTAAAAAATGAAATAAGAAAGTGTCTTAAATATATTGAATGTTTTATGACTTTGTATTTCTGAGTATAAAAGGATTTTAGGGCTATTAACTAAGTTACAGTGTGTTTTGGGAAAGTATTAGAAGTTATAATCAAACAAGCATTATTTACTGCATCAAAATAAAACTTTTTCCATGCAGAAGGGCGTGAATAAAAATATACAGAAAAGTTCAGCTCTGTATAAAAATTCACAAAGTTGATTATATGTAAATTATTTAAGTGTTTAGGGTTTTATTTTAAGCTTTTGAATTTGTATGCATATTTAAGTTCAATAGCCTTTTTATTAAGTAAAATAAGGCTAGTGTTAATGTGTGCCATGTCTTAGAGATGATCCTATTTATTATGTTGTCATCATGGGCAAAGTGAAATAAAATATTCTAACTGTTGTGTGAGATAAAATATATTTGATGTGTTTTTTTGTCATTTAAATTTCTTTCAGTAGTGAAATGTAAATTAGTTTTAAAATCTTATTGTTAAGAAAAAACATGGACAGAATATTTTAAAGGTTTTTTTTTTTTATTTTATTTTTTTTTAAATAAAGCCACTGCTAAATTTTAAAAGAGAGCTTTCAACAGGTCAGCATTTCTGGACAATCTTCAATCAGGCCGTTGTTATTGCTATTGCTGTTTCTAACTGAGTTACTGAAATAGCAGAGGTGAATGTGCCAGCTTTTCAGTTTAGCCATGATTCTATGAAGGCCAGTTCTCAAACTCTGTCAGTTTTTACCTTTATGTTAGGCATAGTTCTCATGGTAAGTATAATTGGGCAAGTAGTAGGGAGATCATTTATAGGCGTAGCCTGGCTCTGATCTTAGCTTTCTATACTCTCATAAGTAGGTCTTAGTTAGTAGGTGGAAATCTCAGTCCTTTCTTATATAGAATTAAAGGATTTTGTTGTTGTGAGAGTCTGTAGTATAACATAATGAAGGATTAGAAAACTGAAAGGCATTATTTTAAGAATAAATGTTTTTTTCTGGTATGTGAAAGAGAAAAGTCTTTGTGAATCTGAAAAGTCTAAATTATTTATTGTAAAAGAAGTTAAGCCTGGTAAATTCAATGGAGATGTAGTAGGCCCCTGTACCATTTAGATATACTGATATACTGATATACTGCCCCTGTACCATTTGGAATTTTAATGATGGTGCATATTTTCACTATCCCACTGGGATGATATAATGCTATTGATTTACCATCTTAACCAGATGGAGAGTAGTTTTAAAGGTTGCCACTCAGTCTTTCCCACTCTGATAGATACTACCTCCCAGACCAGGGACACAATGTAGAGGTTACTCTAACCTACGTTCTAATTATATATTTTAAAACTGAGGAAATTATTGCTGGGTGGATCCATAGACACAGTTGGCCCACTGTGAGCCAGAAGTTAGCCAGAATTTATTACATTATCCCCTAAAGACACCCCAAATCTAACAAGGGGCCATCTTGACATTTTAGTCCTTGAGTATCTAGAGTATCATCTCTCAACCTATGTCTGATAGTAATCAAAATATCTGTTTATTCCTTGTGAATTATATATGTAACCATGTATATGCCTGTATGTAATTGTATACCCAAATATACACAAATAGAAAGATCATACAAAGGTCCCTTTGAGGATCATTTTATACACTTTTCAAGATGTTTCGAGATGTCCTTTCTTCTATGGACCCAGCCACCTGTTCTCTCCGTGGGGTTCTGGATTTGTAAATTAGCTCATCTGGAAACTGAGCAGAGGGTCATGATTTTTCTATTGGGGCAACAATTCTTAGCCTGTTGTTTCTTCATTCTTACTTAAAATAAAACTAAATGTTAAATAGCACCAGTGTTGGCTGTCCACCTAGTTTTCCCCGGAGGATACCATACATTCTTAATCATCTTCCCAGCTCTTTGTGGGCTAACCCCCTTGGCTGCTCCAACAGACTTATTGACCATTATGGTAATTGTGGGCCATGGATTCCCTGACACCTGGCATCTTTTACTTTGGGTCCCCATTACTTAATGCCTACCCCAAGACTGCCTCTCCTGATGTCAGCTCTAGTCTGTAGAAGAAAGCCACCACTGAACTTCTTAGTGAAGCAGATGTTCCCTCATCATTATATTCCTTCTGTAATAGCCTTGGTGAGTGGTGTGCCCTATGGAACACAGTCTACTAGTAGTTCTTCTGGTCTTACATAATATGTCCATTCTAGAACATTTCCTCTGTCAACTTCTTTGTTCCTTTCTCATCCATCTGCTTGGGCAACTCAGTTGTTTCCATTACACTTTCAATTGGCCATTGTTTTTTCCAGGCTTCTAAGAGTCACTCCATCCTCCAGAGTCCTCAGTGGGGTATTATATCTCCTGTGGTCCTGAGAATATATCCCCAAATTCATGAATTCTTGCTTGTCCAGTCTTACCTGCCATCTCTCTTGATTAGACACCACCAAAATCCAGTTCCCATCACGCTCCCCTCGTTCCTGCCAGGACATTCTAGGTTATTCTTCTAGCTCTTTCAAGTGTATAATACCTTCCCTTTCTTATCAGGCCAAGATGTATTATGCTGTCATTATACTCTAGTTATCTGTCTGGCAAACAGGAGAGGAGGTGATGGCAGCTTGGTAGGGATGTGGTTATTGTCTCTGTTACCAGGGAAGGGAGATGTAGAACAACAGATGTTTCCTTAGAAGCCCTCATTGAGATATATCATTCTAAATATTCCTATCCCATATTTTAAGGGCTAGGTTTTCCCAACCATGGCCCTTGTCTTTGCATGAGATAACTGTTCTGGCTGAACATTCGATCATCTCTGGGGCTCTGCAACTCTAACAACCAGATCATTATCCTGCTGATCATCCATATTGACTTTTCCAATGTCAAAGAAAAGGGCTTCATTTAAAGCTATAAAAGAGACTCTCTAGCTTTTATATTTAGTTACTAATATTTGTTAATGGCCTTCAGTCTCTCATTATCACACTGCACGTATTAATACAACATAGCAGCAATCAGCCAACCCACACTCTTTTGAAGATGTTTCCCTACATCCCCACTGGTGAAAGCTTTAGCAATGGAAGCATTCTTTCAACCACCCTACTAACATTGATGATGTTCTTTTAGCCTGCCAAGGAAGAAGGGAGACAGTTCCAAATCCCCTTTTTACCTCCTGATTACCCAGATAAATCTTCAGAGAAGCAGAGCCAAGATGGGATTAAATATACAGTAAATGCATTAGGGGAAACTCCTGCAGAGGAAAGAGCAGGGGAGAAGATGACGGATCTTCTAGACCACAATGCTGAACTGACCTTTGTGAAGTGGAACAGGAAGAAAAGGTAGTTGAGTGAAAGAGCCTGAGATTTCAGTGCACTCTGCAAGCCAAATCACTCATCAGAGGAGTTCTGCATCTCCCAGTATCAGCTTTTGACTAAAGATGGTGGGGGCCTTTGATTAATTGTGCTCTTTGTAGTCAGGGATCAGGGAGGCACATTTTAATAGTTGGCACAATAGATTTGTCTGTTACTTGAAGGTTTGGTAGAACTGCCCTGTAAAACCATATGAATTTTCGTAAGGTTTTTAAATTTGTTTTTGTATGCTTTGAATTTTAGATTTTGCAGTTTCTCATGAAATTTCATTAGTATTTACATCTCAGGTTTTCTATTTTTTCTTGACGTAGTTGATAATTTTGTTTAAGGAAATTGTCCACTTTATTTTCAGAATTTATTGGCATATATTTTCCTATATTAATATTCCAGAACTTATGTTAGAATTATGTCTCCCTTTTCATTGTGAATTTTGCCTCTTTTTCCATTTCATTTTTTTCTTGATAAGCCATTAAGAACTTTGACAGTGTTGGGAGTCCTTTTAAAAACCACATTTCATGGCTTTGTTCCATATTTTATTGTTTTCTAATTCATTATTTCCATTGTTTTCTGCTTATGTTTCTTCTACTTTTATGGAGTTGCTGTATTATTTTTCCAAATTTTTGATTTAAGCATGTAATCAAGCTTATTAATTTCTAGTTATATGGTTCTAATATATGCATTTAGGTGTACCACTTTTATTTTTTTTTTTTTTTTTTTTTTTTTTATTTTTTTTTTTCAACGGTTTTTATTTATTTTTTTTGGGACAGAGAGAGACAGAGCATGAACGGGGAAGGGGCAGAGAGAGAGGGAGACACACAGAATTGGAAACAGGCTCCAAGCTCCGAGCCATCAGCCCAGAGCCTGACGCGGGGCTCGAACTCACAGACCGCGAGATCGTGACCTGGCTGAAGTCGGACGCTTAACCGACTGCGCCACCCAGGCGCCCCTAGGTGTACCACTTTTAAAAAATATTCTGTTTCAGCTGCATTCCATGGAGTTTAATATATAGCACTTTTATTAACTGTAATTCAAAGTATTTTCTAATTTCTTTTATGATTTCCACATGAATTATTTAGAAGTCTGTCTTTGAATTTCCAAATGTGTAGGATTTTTTCAGTGTGTCTTTTTTACTGGCTTTTCTTCAGTCAGTGAAAGACCTTTATGATACTTCTGTATTTCTTCAATTTTTTTCTGTTGTCAAAGATATGATCAACATTTGTAAATGTTCCACCTGCTTGATAATAATGGAGTTTTTCAGATCATTGGAGTCAGTATATTATAGATGCCCATTAGAATAAAACTTAGTATTTTTTCCCATATGTTCTTTTTCAATGTTCACGTTCCATCTACATATTATTAAGTGAGATGTAGTGCTATTTCACTCTGTTACTTGTACATATTTGTCAACTTTGTATTCATATTTTTTCATTTTAATATTATGGTTTTAGGGGCAGACAATCTAGAATTATTAATTTTTTATGAATTATTGTTTTTCTCTCAATTTTTTATTAGGATAAAATACACATAAAATTTGCCATCTTAACCATTTTTAAGTGAACAGTTTAGTGATATTAAGTACATTTATATTATTATGCAGCTATAACCATTTTCCATCTCCAGAACTCTTTTTATCTTACAAAACTGAAACTCTATGCCATTAAATAATAATTTCCCATCTCCTTTCCTTCAACCCCTGACAGTTACCATTTAGCCTTCTGTCTCTGTGATTTTTGACTACTCCAGTACATTATATAAGTGGTATCATGTAGTATTAATCTTTTTGTTACTGGTTTATTTCTCTTAGCATTATGTTCTCAAGATTCATCCCTATTGTAACAACTATCAGAATTTCCTTCCTTTCCAAGGCTGAATAATATTCCATTGTATGTATATACCATTCATCTGCTGATGGACACTTGAGCTGTTTCTGTCTTTTAGCTATTGTGAATAATGCTGCTATGATCATGAGTGTACAAGTATGTACTCAAGACCTTGCTTTCTGTTCCTTTATGTTTTTAATTTTTTGAGGAACCTTCTTCCCGTTTTCCACAGCAGTTGTACCATTTTAAAATCTTACCAACAGTGCACAGGGGTTCCAATTTTTCTGTATTCTTACCAGCACTTATAATTTTTTATGTTTGTTTTTGATGGTAGCCATCTAATGTGTGTGAGGTAGTATCTTATTGCAGTTTTGATTTGCATTTCCCTAATGATTAGTAATGTTTAGCATGTTTTTGTGTGCTTGCCATTTGTATATCTTCTTTGTAAAAAAAAGTCTATTCAAATATTTTGCCCATTTTTGAATCAGGTTCTTTGTTTTGTTTATTTTGTTGTTGTTGTTTGTTGAATGGTGGGAGCTCTTTATACATCCTGGACATTAATCTCTGATAATTAATTAGATATATGATTTTCAATTATTTCCTCCTACTACGTATCTTGCTTTTCACTCTATTGATAGTTTCTGTTGGTGAATAGAAGTTTTTATTATGAAGTCCATTTTGTCTATTTTTTCTATTGTTGTCTATGTCTTTGGTGTCATATCCAATCATTGCCAAACCAATGTCGTACAGCTTTTGTCCTATATTTTCTTCTAAGAGTTTTATAGTTTTAGCTATTGTGTTCAGGTCATTGATCCATTTTGCATTCATTTTTTGTGTGTGTGGTATTAGGTAAGGGTCTAACTAGTCTTTTGCATTTGATTTCAATGCAGTTTTCTCAGCATCATTTGTTGAAAGATGGTCCCATCTTCATAGAATGGTCTTTGCGCTCTTGTCACAAGAGTATTTTATCTTATATATGGAGGTTTATTTCCGAGCTTTTTATTGTATTCCATTGGCCTATAATCAAATGCTGGTTTGATTATTATAGTTTTGTTGTAAGTTTTGAAGTCAAGAAGTATGACTCCTCCAACTTTGTTCTTTTTTCAAGATTTTTTTTCCTTTTTGTCTATTTTTTTCTTTGCTATCTATGGTTCTTGAGGTTCCATATGAATTTTAGGATGAATTTTTCATTTCTGAAAAAAAAAAGTTGTTGGGATTTTGATAGGGATTGTACTGTATGTGTAGATTGCTTTGGATAGTGTCAAATCTTGAAGGTATTGAGTCTTCAAATCCATGAATGTGAAATGTCTTTCTGTTTACTTGTCTTTAATATATTTTCAGCAATATTTTGTAGTTTTTATTGTACAAGTCTTTCACTTCCTTGATTAATTCCCAAGTATTTTATCCTTTTTGATGCTATTGTAAATGGAGGTGTTTAATTAATTTCTTTTCAGAAATTAGTGTATAGAACTTCAGCACATTTTTATGTTGACTTTGTGTCCTGCTACTTTGCTGCATTTGTTTATTAATTCTAAGTTTTTTTTGTGTTTGTAGAACTTTTAGGGTTTCCTACATATAAGGTCCTATTATTTGCAAACATATAATTTTATTTCTTCTTTTCCAATTTGGGTGCCTTTTATTTCTTTTTCTTGTCAATTGCTCTATCCACTACCACATTGAATAGATGTGGCAGAAGCAGGTATCTTCTTCCTGATTTTAGAGGAAAAGCTTTTAATCTTTCACCACTAAGTATGATGTAGAAGCTGCAGCAAATTATCCAAAAGATCTAGCTAAGATAGGTAACAAAGGTGGCTACACTAAACAACAGATTTTCAGTGTAGATGAAACAGCCTTAGATTGGTAGAAGATGCCATCTAGAACTTTCATAGCTGGAAGGAATAAGTTAATCAATGCCTGGCTTCAAAGATTCAAAGGACAGGCTGACTCTCTTCTTAAGGCTAATATAGCTAGTGACTTTAAGTTGAAGGCTGTAAATATCCATCTTTTTTTAAATCTCCCACTGATTTCTACTGTAAAACCTGGATAAAATCTAGGGGCAGCTATTTGATAATTCTGAAAAGTAAGTATCAGCAGGAAGATCAGAGAAGACCAGAATTGAAAGTGCCCCTGAACTGTTTGGGAATTTACTGTTACTTTCCTTTGGTATCCCCTGACTTGAAACTAAATGCAGGCTGAAAACTCAGAGTGACTACTGAGATCTAGACAAGAAACATTCTGGAAATATCCCCTAGTTCTGAGTTACGGTGTAGAAAAGGAAACTCTTTTAAGTTTATTTATTTATTTTGAGAGGGGGGTGTGGAGGGCCAGAGAGACAGGGAGAAAGAGGATCCCAGGGAGGCTCTGTGCTGTCAGCCCCAACGTGGGCTCAAACCCAAGAACTGTGAGATCATGACCTGAAGCAAAGTCAAGAGTCCAATGTTTAACCAACTGAATCACCCAGATGCCCCTGCAAAGGAAACACTTAAAGCTCAGAGTGAGTAGTGGAGAACCCCCTTCCATTTTTTCCTCTTTGTCCTTAATTCACTCACCCCCGATCCCAAGCAGCCTTGCAGGAGTAACATTGGCTGCAGCAAAAATGGCTAGGAATGAGAAGCTGGAAGAGCCAAATCTCGGAGGGAGAGGAATCTTCCTTAATATGAGGTAGAGTTGTGGTTACAAGAGGGCCAAGACAAACGCCATTGCTCATTTTCCTTTTCTCTGTCCTCCTAGCACAGAATGTGGCACCATCACAGAACTGGGCAGTTTCTGAGCAGAGGATAAAAAGTGGAGCCCAGGGAACCAGAAAGGATCTGGGAAATAACAGAAAGAAAAAAAGCCATCCCCTAAGTTGTTTATGAATTTCTGGGACTTATGAGGCTATGATCCTAATTAGCATACCAAAGAATCTGAGACCAAGCTGGTGGTTAGAAGTGGGTTTAGGCCCCAGACTGAACCTGAAGGACAGACTCAAACAGCCCTGAAAATGCTTCTGAGCTTCCAGTGCGTTGTAACCACAGCCTACAGATGGGCTGAAACAAAGTATTGTTATAGGGAGTATCAACATTCCCAGTAGAATACAAACTCAGCAAGTAGAGAGGGCTGTGACAGAAGTGGACCATTCTTAAGTTTTGTTAGCAAGACAAGGAATGCCAACGTTTATTGCTCAACCTAATTTTCATCAGGGAATACAAATTAAAACCACAGTATCATTCTACTTCCCATATACCTATTACAGTGGCTAAAGCAAACAAACAAACAAACAAACAAACAAAAAACAAAGCAAAGCAAAAACAAGAACCAAATGTTGGAGAGGGTGCGGGCACTCTCCACACTTTCGATAGTCTAGGAACTGGGGCAACAACTGAAAACAAGCTGACACTGCACCCTGAAGTGGAATTCACACATACTGTGTGGTCCCACAATTCCATTCCATCAAAAGCCATGCAAAAATAGCTATAGCAGTGTGTTTCAAATAGCCAAAACCTGAGAATATCTCAGATACCCAAAAATAACGGAATGGAGAATATAGCCATATAAAGGAAAAAATACGGGGTAACAGAAAAAAACCAAACTAATCCTACAAGGACAATATGGATGTCACTCCAAACAATAGTGTTGAACAAAGGAAGCCAGAAACAAAAGAACAAATACTGTAGGATTTCATTTGTATGAGGTTCAGAAATAGGTAGAACCAAACTACGGTATTAAAAATCAGCATGGGAGCTACCTTTGAGGAGGAAGGAATGGGTAAATTACTATTGTTTTATTGGGATGTTGGTTACATGGGTATATTACCTTTGTGATAATTCGCTGAGCTGTGTGCTTGTGATATTTCTGTGTATGCTGTGTTCTAGAAAACTAGAACTGATGGTCTAGAAAAGTTTTTTTTAAGAAGAGCATTTCCTACTTTTAAAATATTAAGGAAATCTTATAATTAAAACATTTACCCTAACCACATGATTTCATTAAGGTGTGCTTTAAATAAAAATTGGGTGTAGAAAAGAGCATTTGTATACATTGACCATTAATCAATTTCTGTTGTAAGTTTGGGAGATTAAGGTATTATCCAGGTAGATTATTTGTAACAGGAGGAGTTAACCAGGAGGATCTTCCTTACGAGATGTTGTTTCTCCCTACCTTATGTAAACTATTTCAAGGAAGGATTTATCAAAGATGCTCTGTAAATTTGTAAATCTGTTAGCAGTTTGGAGGGAGTTCATTTGGGTATTTTCCTATGAATTTTACATAAATGATATCTAAAGTATATTTTATGGATTATTTCTCAGCCTTCATTTAACTCCTTCCATATGGGTATACAGCAATGAATTTATTTGAGTGGGATTGATCCCTCACTAGCTTCACAGGTGGCCTAAAGCCAGTTAGTGCCTAGCTTCAATAGGCATGCGATAGGTGAAGAGTAGCCATGTGTAACGAATGGTATGTAATGGGAGTCCTGGAATTCCTGCATCCGTTTGTATTTCTAAGAGGGAAACGGGCCTGAGGCCAGAGCTGACGCACAGTAGAGTGTATAGTTCGGAGAATCAGAGAGCAATGTAGCCAGCGTGCCCATCAGTCCAAACCTGGCAGTTATTTTTTTCCTTCTGACCTTGAGGAGTGTCTTAGTCGGCTTGGCTGCCGTACCGCAAACAGAGTGGCTTTAACACCAGGAATTTATAAATCCTACAGTCCTGCTGGCTGGGAAGTCCAAGATTTGAGTGCGAGTATTGTTGGTTTCTGGTGTGAGAATTCTTGGTTTGCAGACGGCTGCGTTCTTGCTGTGCGTTCACATCGCTTTTCCTCAATGCAAGGAGATGGAGAGAAAATGCCAGCTCTCTGGGGTCTCTTTTTATAAGGACACTAATTCTGTTGGTTCAGGATTCCTCCCTTATGACCTCATTTAGCCTCAGTTACAACCCAAAGTCCCTATTTTCGAATATAATCACTTTTAGGTTTAGGGTTTCAACATATGAATTTTGGAGGAATACAATTCATCCGTTATATTCTGCCTGTGGCCTTCCACAATCATGTCCTTTTTGCATGCGAAATACATCCACTCCATCCCAACAATCTCAAAAGCCTTAACTCATTCCTCAGCTCTAAAGTTTTAAAGTCTGAAGCCTCACGTAAATACCGTCTATATCAGATATGGATGAGATTTAGGATACAATTCATCCTGAGGCAATATTTTCTCTACCTGTGAACCAGTAAAACCAGACAATTTATATGATTCCAAAATACCATGGTCGGGTCGGCATTCTCAATTCTTAAGGGAGATATCTGAAGAAGAAAGGGGGAACTGGTCCCAAGCAAGTCTAAAACCTAGCAAGGCAAATTCCACCAAATGTTAAAGATTTGAGAATAATCCTCTTTGGTTCAGTGCCCTTCGTCCAGATGCACTAGGGTGGCAGTGTCACCACACAGCTCTACGGAGTGGCCCCGCCTTCTTAGCATTGTGAGGTGGCCCTGCCCCTGCAGCACTGTGCTGCAGCTTTATCCCCCTTTATCCCTAGATGGTGGCATCTTGGTCCCCACAGAGGTCCCACCCTTGAAGATTAAGGAACAACCAACCAGTCTTGCCCTGATGATCTCTTACTTAACTTTAGGATCACTCCCTTTTCTTAAAGGGTAAAGCACATTCCCAACTGAATAAATATCTCCATGGTCCCAATCTGTAGAATCCAAGAAGCCTGACACCCTTCTTTCATTCCCTTTTGTTTTCTCTGGCCCCTTTAGTTCACACTCACAGTGTCTCTGCTGGTAAAATCTCATCTCTATTCCTGGTTCTGCTGAGATGGCTGATTAAGTCCCTGAATCATACCCATGATCTCTTTTTTATAAATGGTTGCTCAGCTACACCCTTTAATGTTATCTTCAGAACATGATTTTTCAGATTTTGCAATATGGTTTAAGCTGAGAATTTTCCAAACCTCCAAGTTCTTGTTCCTTTTTTTCTAGACAGTTCCTTCTCCAACTCATCTCTCTTCTTGCATTTAGCTATAAGCCATGAGGAGATCCAAAGCTCTGTCTTCAATACTCTGCTCAGAAGTATTCTCTGCTAATATCCAATTTTATAGCTTGTAAATTCTACCTTCCACAAAACACTGGAACACAATTCAGCTAAGTTCTTTGCCACTTTATAACAAGGATGGCCTTTCCTCCAGTTCCTATTAACATGTTGCTTATTTCTATCTGAGACTTTACCAGAATGGTCTTTAACATCTGTACGTATGTATATCAACATTCTGTTTGTGATCATTTATGCATTCTCTAAGAGAGACCTTCTCTCTAGCTGTACTTGATTCTTTCTGAGCTCTCTCCAGAATCGCTTTTAACATCATCCATTTCTTCCAACAGTCTCTTCATAGAAATCAAGGCTTTTTCTCGCATGCTTCTCAAATTTTCCCCAGCCTCTACCCATTACTCAGTTCCAGGGCTGCTTCCACATCTATAGACGTTTGTTACAAGCAGCACCCACTTCCTGGTACCCAAATCTGCCTCTGCTCATGCTGCCATACAAAATACTACACAGACTAGTGACTTAAACCACAGAAATTTATTATCTCACAGTCCGGGGGGCTGAGGAGTCCAAGATCAGGGTACTGGAGTGGTTGGTTTCTGATGTAGGCTTCCTCTTGGCTTACCAATGGCCACTTTCTCACTGTGTGCTCACATGGCCTTTCTTCAGTGTGTGCACAATGGAAGAAGAGGGAGAGGAAGGCTGGGAGGGGTTGAGAAGGAGGAAGAGAGAGAGAGGGGGAGAGAGAAAGATAAAAGAAAAGGAAAAGAGAAGAGAAGAACAAAAAAAGGAAAAAGCAAGCTCTCTGGGTATCTTCTTATAAGAACACTAATCCTGGGGCACCTGGGTGGCTCAGTTGGTTGACCATTCAACTCAATTTCTGCTCAGGTCATGATTTCACAGTTCGTTGGTTCAAACCCTGCGTGGGGGCTCTGGGCTGATAGCATGGAACATGCTTGGGATTTCTCTCTCCCTTTCTTTCTCTGCCCCTCCCTGGCTTGCTCTCTCTCTTTCTTTAAAAAAATAAATAATAAATAAATAAGCATCATTTTTTTTAAATTTAAACAAAATTGAAAACAAAATACTGTTGAATCAGGACCCTACCCTAATGACCTCATTTAACCTGATTACCTCCTAAATTACTTATCTCTAAAATATAGTCACATTGGATGTTGGACTTCAGCATAGGAATCTTGGGAGAACACAATTTATTTTCATAGCAGGAAGTATAAAATCCATTTAGTCCTGATATTGTTTATACCATTTTGTGTTAGATTTCTGTCTCTTGCCTTTGAAATCATCTTAGCTGACAATGCATCCTAAGGTATAATTAACTCTTGCTTAACAATCCTCAGAAAATTCCTAACAATTTATTGCAATGAACACATTGTTTTTCTACCTTTACCCACTAGACCTTGTTGATTTTTCATCTTTGCCAATCTAATAACTAAAACAAATAATTTTTTAAATATGGAGTTTTTATTGCATTCTAAGTTAGCAATTTACTTTGTTAATATTTTAGTTGATAAGAAAAAAACATCTTTCAAATGTTAGGAAGGTATTTTTAAAACCCTTGAAAGATATTTTCTGGAATAGCAGTTATTAGGAGGTAAACTACTTTTTAAAATAATATGTTTCTATATTTCAAAACAATTCCCTAGTTTGTAGCATTTTTCAGTGGAATAAAAGATTAATATGCCCAAACCATCTTTTAAAATATGTATTTAAGACTTGAATTTTATGATCAATTAACCTCAAATTGCTATAAAATAGTGACAATATTATCTCTTTTTGCATTTGGCCAACTAGATTACCACCAGAGGATATTTCTTTGTCACTAGAAACCTGCTTTACAATATAACCCCATACCACACTGTGTTACATTTATTGAATTCTTTTTAATTTTCACTAAATGAGAATACCTAATGAGTTCCATGGTTTTTCATATTAAGAATCCTTTCCATAATGACCATTTTATGAAGGTTAAAATCAAATTATTGAAATATTTCTCCCTAAGTTCCTACGCTTCTCTTTTTTATTCCTGTAGCTCATGTACTTGCCTTTTTATATTTCTTTTCATTTCTGTTTTTTTTTTTTCTATTTCCATTAGGAGGATTTTACTAAAGGGTGTTGAACCTTTCAGATCTTCTGGCATTATTATACAGCAGACTTTATTAAGAAATGAATGCCCAATTATTCCTGCATGCCCCCCCAACCCATATCTATACTAAGGAGCAGTATGAGCTATTGTATAATATGAAAGAAAAAAGAAGATGTGAAAGAAAGCAGTGAAACTAGTTTTTCTCTGACCAAAGTGCCACATAGTAGATTAAGGGATGCTAATACTTGATGTTACCCATTAAGACCTTTGAGTTAAAAGAGATATTAGGGAAAAGCTAATTAGACGAGATAAACCCAGAAATCTTAGTCACTTGATTTAATAAAAGTTTATTTCTCACTCACTGAGCATCCATTGGGCATAAGGAAACCAGTGGAAAGAACAGGGCGGTGTGCAGGGCACTGCTCTATCAAGTAATGAAGACTGATGGAAATTTTGTCATTCTAAAGGTTTCCAGGATTGTCAGTATGGACTAGCGTTTTCTGATAGTCACGAAAGAATGAGTTTTCAACAATGCTGGGTAAATCTGTCAAGAATCTTTGTTTTTATGGTCCCTTAAAAAAGGGACTATAACTTTTATTTGCAGTTTGGTTTATTAGAAATAAAAAAAAATATTTGTAAATATTTCCTTGCTATAGGGATTAAAATGCCAAATAGGACATCTAATATCAGAAACAATTACAGATTTTTCAATCTATTGAAGGATGAATTTCATTCATTTAACAAAAACTTAATGACAACTACTATATGCCAGGAACTGAGGTATATTTCACTAGGTTTCTAATATTTATTGGAGATTATTAAAATTTTGTGAAAACTTTATTGTTTTGCCTATTTGTTGACATCATCTTGGTTTTATTATTTTTTTTCATGTTTATTTTCGAGAGAGAGAGACACACACAGAGTGTGAGTGGGATGGGGGTGGGAGTGGGGGTGTGCAAAGAGAGACAGAGACTCAGAATCCTAAGCAGTTTCCAGGCTCTGACCTGTCAGTACAGAGCCTGAGGCAGGGCTCGAACTCAGAGGCTGAGCTGTGAGATTAGGATCTGATCCAAAATTGGAAGCTTAACTGACTGAGCCACCCAGACGCCCCTTGGCACAGGGATTCTGAAGTTGAATGTGTTTTTACATTTTAGCTGAAAAGAAATGGTGAATCAAAAGAAGTTGGGAGAAAGGGAGAACTTGCAATTTAAGACTTTTGTAACTTAGGCAACTTATTTAGAGTCTGTATGACTTAGCTCTCTTATCTTTAAATAATTTCATAACAGTATACGTGGTATATCATGTGTGATTGTGGTAATTGAATAATCCATGTAAAACACATTACCGTACTTGGTACATATTACTCAATGGATGTTTGTGTCTTTTATTATTATGAATTTTATTCATGAGTTCAGATTGGGCACAGTATATTGGAGGTGATATATCTCATGTTAAAGGACTCAAATTCAGATAAATGGATTCTTAGTCTTTACTTTTTACTACCACATTTTAACAGTTACAGTGTTAATCTGGGATACAACAATGGCAATAATTCAGACTAGAACAGGGTTTCATGGCACTATTGGAATATTAAGATGGGAAAATCTCTGTTATGGGGGAGGGGGGGGGTGACTTGTGTTTTGTAAGGCATTTACCAGCATCCCACTAGATGTCCACCAAATGGTGAAACCAAAATGTCTCCAGACACTACCAAATATCTTGTGGAGTACAAAACTTTTCTGACTGAGAACTAGTGAACTAGAAGGAATCCTGTAGGCTTCTTCAAATATATAAAGAAGTTTTAACATATAACCCAGAAGGCAGAAGCAGCATTGATTGATAAAAGTTAGAAAGAGCTTAATAGAAGAACATTTTTCTAGTTTGAGCTAGCTAAAAATAGAATGCTTGTGAGTCAGCGGCTTCTCAGCTTTGATGAGTGATTAGGGGCTGGATTACAGAGTTTGCTGGGAATTTCTTTCCTGGGAGGGCATCTGAAATAAATGTTAGTTCACCTTTAGTGACAAGATGCTTTCATTTGGGCAGGTCTAATGATAAAGGTTTGGAAATCATTCCAGTTAAGGTTATAGCTGAGGCCATGAGGATAACTGAGCTTGCGCTTTCTGAGAGCAAGAGAAGGTAACAACAGCATGATGTAAACTGGCTTTTAGGGAATGTCCATAATTTAAAAGAGGAAACCTGGAATGCAGCCAACTTTCACTGACCCTGTACTATGTCAGGAAGGATGAAGGGAAACGAATAAGATAATTTCTTCAAAAAATTAATAAAATTGATAACCCCCTAGCAAGATTTATCAAAAAGAAAAAAGACCCAAATAAATAAACTCACAAATGAGACAGGAGAAATAACAAACAACACCACAGAAATACAAACAATTATGAGAGAATATTGTGAAAAATTATATGCCAAAAAACTGGACAACCCGGAGAAAAAGAATAAATTCCTAGAAACATATAAACTACCAAAATTGAAACAGGAAGAAATAGAAAACTTGAACAGACCAATAACCAGCAAAAAAAAAAAAAAAAAAAATTGAATTAAATATCTCCCAACAAACAAAAGTCAAGGCCAGATGGCTTCACAGGCAAATTTTACCAAATATTTAAAGAAGAGCTCATACCTATTCTTCTCAAACTAGTCCAAAAAATAGAAAAGAAAGGAAAACTTCCAAATTCATTCTATGAAGCCAACATTATCTTGATATAAAACCAGACAAAGATTCCATTAAAAAATAAAATTACAGGGGCGCCTGGGTGGCGCAGTCGGTTAAGCGTCCGACTTCAGCCAGGTCACTATCTCGCCGTCCGTGAGTTCGAGCCCCGCGTCAGGCTCTGGGCCGATGGCTCGGAGCCTGGAGCCTGTTTCCGATTCTGTGTCTCCCTCTCTCTCTGCCCCTCCCCCGTTCATGCTCTGTCTCTCTCTGTCCCCCCCCCCCCCCAAAAAAAAAAATTACAGGCTAATATCCCTGATGAAATGGATGCAGAAATTCTCAATAAAATGCTACCAAACCGAATCCAACAGTGTATTAAAAGAATCATTCACCACCATCAAGCAGGATTTATTCCTGGGCTGCAGGGGTGGTTCGATATTTGCAAATCAATCAGTGTGATACAACGCATTGATAAAAGAAAGGATAAGAACCCTGTATGATCCTTTCAATATGCAGACAAAGCATTTCACAAAATACAGCATCCATTCTTTTTTTTTTTTAAAAATTTTTTTTTTCAACGTTTTTTTATTTATTTTTGGGACAGAGAGAGACAAAGCATGAACGGGGCAGGGGCAGAGAGAGAGGGAGACACAGAATCGGAAACAGGCTCCAGGCTCCGAGCCATCAGCCCAGAGCCTGACGCGGGGCTCGAACTCACGGACCGCGAGATCGTGACCTGGCTGAAGTCGGACACTTAACTGACTGCGCCACCCAGGCGCCCCACAGCATCCATTCTTGATGAAATCCTTCAACAAAGTAGGGCTAAAGGGAACACACCTCAACATAATAAAGGCCACATATAAAAAGCCCACAGCTAATATCATCCTCAACAAGGAAATATTGAGAGTTCTTCCATGAAGGTCAGGAACAAGACAAAGATATCGACTCTCGCCATTTTTATCCAACATAGTACTGTAAGTCCTAGCCACTGCAGTCAGACAACAAAAAGAAATAAAAAGCATCCTAATCAACAAGGAAGAATTAAAACTTTCACTATTTGCAGATGACATGATACTGTATGTAGAAAAACTGAAGATCCCCACCAAAAAATTGCTAGAACTGATAAATTCAGTGAAATTGCAGGATACAAAATCAACATGCAGAAATCTGTTGTATTTCTATATACCAGTAATAAAGCAGCAGAAAGAGAAATCAAGGAATCAATCCTATTTACAATTGCATCAAAAACCATAGGATATCTAGGAATAAACCTAATTGAAGAGGTAATAAACCTATACTCTGAAAACTATAAAACACTGATGAAAGAAATTTAAGATGACACAAAGAAATTGAAAACATTCCTTGCTCATGGATTAGAAGAACAAATATTGGTAAAACGGCTATATTACCCAAAGCAATCTATATATTTAAAGCAATCCCTATCAAAATACCAACAGCATTTTTCGCAAAGTTAGAACAACAATCCTGAAATTTGTATGGAAGCACAAAAGACCCCGAATAGCCAAAGCAACCTTGAAAAGGAAAAGCAAAGCCGTAGGCATCACAATTCTGGAATGCAAGTTACATTACAACGCTCTAGTTTGATTAAGATAGTATGGTATTGCGACAAAAACAGACACATAGATCAATGGAACAGAATAGAAAATCCAAAAATCAACTTGCAACTTTATGGTCAATTCATCTTTGACAAAGGAGGAAAGAATATCTGAGGGGAAAAAAAAAAGAGTCTCTTCAACAAATAGTGTTGGGAAAAGTGGACAGCAACAGGCAGAAAAATGAAACTGAACCACTTTCACACACAAGCACAAATATAAATTTGAAATGGATGAAAGATCTAAATGTGAGACAGGAAACCATAAAAGTTCTAGAGGATGACACAGCAGTAGCCTCTTTGACATTGGCTATAGCAATTTCTTATTAGATATGTCTCCTTAGGAAAGGGAAACAAAGGCAAAAATAAACTGTTGGGACTTTATCAAAATAAGAAGCTTCTGTGCAGTGAAGGAAACAATCAATAAAACTAAAAGGCAACCTATGGAATGGGAAAAGATATTTGCAAATGACATATCTGGAAAAGAGTATCTAAAATATATAAATATCTGATAGAATTCAATATCCAAAAAACACATCTAATTAAAAATGGGAAGACATGAATAGACATTTTCTAAAGAAGATATACACATGGCCAACAGACACATGAAAAGATGCTTAACATGATCATCATCAGAGAAATACAAATCAAAACTACAACAAAATACCCCCTCATACCAGTCAGGATAGTTAAAATTAACAACATAAGAAATAATAGATGTTGGTGAGGATGTGGAGAAAGGGGAATCCTCTTATGCTGTTGATGGGAATGCAAACTGGAAGTTGAAAATAGAACTGCCCCGTGATCCAGCATTTGCATTACTAGGTATTTGCCCAAAGAATACAAAAATACTAATTTGAAGACATGTATGCACCCCAATATTTGTAGCAGCATTATTTACAATAGCCAAATTATGGAAAGAGCCCAAATTTCCATCGAGTAGATGAATGGATAAATAAGATGTTGTGTAAGTATATATATGGAGCGAGAGAGTATTATGCTAAGGAAATAACTCAGAGAAAGACAAATACCATATGATTTCTCTCATGTGGAATTTAAGAAACAAAACAAATAATCATAGGGGAAAAAAGAGACAGGCAAACCAAGAAACAGACTTTACTATGGAGAACAAACTGAGCGTTACCAGAGGGGAGGGGGGTGGGGGTGGGTGGGTTAAATAGGTGATGGGTATGAAGGAGGGCACTTGTGATGAGCACCGGCTGTTGTATGTAAGTATTGAATCAATAAATTGTACACCTGAAGCTAATATTACACTGTATGTTAAGGAACTGGAATTTAAATAAAAACTTTAAAACAGAAAATAAAGTATTAAGAACAAGTTTTAAAGAATGGGTGGCTAGTGTTGTCAATTTAGAAGTGAAAGTCAGTTAATAGAGAAGAGACCAGTTTATTTATTTCATTTTTAGAAAGCCACCTTGAGGAAAGTATTCTTTTTTTTTTTTTTTTTTTTTTTTTTTCCCAAATGAATTTATTTATTTATTTATTTATTTTTTTTTTTTATTTTTTTTATTTTTTTAATTTTTTTATTTTTTAATATATGAAATTTACTGTCAAATTGGTTTCCATACAACACCCAGTGCTCATCCCAAAAGGTGCCCTCCTCAATACCCATCACCCACCCTGCCCTCCCTCCCACCCCCCATCAACCCTCAGTTTGTTCTCAGTTTTTAACAGTCTCTTATGCTTTGGCTCTCTCCCACTCTAACCTCTTTTTTTTTTTTTTTTCCCTTCCCCTCCCCCATGGGTTTCTGTTAAGTTTCTCAGGATCCACATAAGAGTGAAACCATATGGTATCTGTCTTTCTCTGTATGGCTTATTTCACTTAGCATCACACTCTCCAGTTCCATCCACGTTGCTACAAAAGGCCATATTTCATTTTTTCTCATTGCCATGTAGTATTCCATTGTGTATATAAACCACAATTTCTTTATCCATTCATCAGTTGATGGACATTTAGGCTCTTTCCATAATTTGGCTATTGTTGAGAGTGCTGCTATAAACATTGGGGTACAAGTGCCTCTATGCATCAGTACTCCTGTATCCCTTGGATAAATTCCTAGCAGTGCTATTGCTGGGTCATAGGGTAGGTCTATTTTTAATTTTCTGAGGAACCTCCACACTGCTTTCCAGAGCGGCTGCACCAATTTGCATTCCCACCAACAGTGCAAGAGGGTTCCCGTCTCTCCACATCCTCTCCAGCATCTATAGTCTCCTGATTTCTTCATTTTGGCCACTCTGACTGGCGTGAGGTGGTATCTGAGTGTGGTTTTGATTTGTATTTCCCTGATGAGGAGCGACGTTGAACATCTTTTCATGTGCCTGTTGGCCATCCGGATGTCTTCTTTAGAGAAGTGTCTATTCATGTTTTCTGCCCATTTCATCACTGGGTTATTTGTTTTTCGGGTGTGGAGTTTGATGAGCTCTTTATAGATTTTGGATACTAGCCCTTTGTCCGATGTGTCATTTGCAAATATCTTTTCCCATTCCGTTGGTTGCCTTTTAGTTTTGTTGGTTGTTTCCTTTGCTGTGCAGAAGCTTTTTATCTTCATAAGGTCCCAGTAATTCACTTTTGCTTTTAATTCCCTTGCCTTTGGGGATGTGCCGAGTAAGAGATTGCTACGGCTGAGGTCAGAGAGGTCTTTTCCTGCTTTCTCCTCTAAGGTTTTGATGGTTTCCTGTCTCACATTCAGGTCCTTTATCCATTTTGAGTTTATTTTTGTGAATGGTGTGAGAAAGTGGTCTAGTTTCAACCTTCTGCATGTTGCTGTCCAGTTCTCCCAGCACCATTTGTTAAAGAGACTGTCTTTTTTCCATTGGATGTTCTTTCCTGCTTTGTCAAAAATGAGTTGGCCATACGTTTGTGGGTCTAGTTCTGGGGTTTCTATTCGATTCCATTGGTCTATGTGTCTGTTTTTATGCCAATACCATGCTGTCTTGATGATGACAGCTTTGTAGTAGAGGCTAAAGTCTGGGATTGTGATGCCTCCTGCTTTGGTCTTCTTCTTCAAAATTACTTTGGCTATTCGGGGCCTTTTGTGGTTCCATATGAATTTTAGGATTGCTTGTTCTAGTTTCAAGAAGAATGCTGGTGCAATTTTGATTGGGATTGCATTGAATGTGTAGATAGCTTTGGGTAGTATTGACATTTTGACAATATTTATTCTTCCAATCCATGAGCAGGGAATGTCTTTCCATTTCTTTATATCTTCTTCAATTACCTGCATAAGCTTTCTATAGTTTTCAGCATACAGATCTTTTACATCTTTGGTTAGATTTATTCCTAGGTATTTTATGCTTCTTCGTGCAATTGTGAATGGGATCAGTTTCTTTATTTGTCTTTCTGTTGCTTCATTGTTAGTGTATAAGAATGCAACTGATTTCTGTACATTGATTTTGTATCCTGCAACTTTGCTGAATTCATGTATCAGTTCTAGCAGACTTTTGGTGGAGTCTATCGGATTTTCCATGTATAATATCATGTCATCTGCAAAAAGCGAAAGCTTGACTTCATCTTTGCCAATTTGGATGCCTTTGATTTCCTTTTGTTGTCTGATTGCTGATGCTAGAACTTCCAGCACTATATTAAACAACAGCGGTGAGAGTGGGCATCCCTGTCGTGTTCCTGATCTCAGGGAAAAAGCTCTCAGTTTTTCCCCATTGAGGATGATGTTAGCTGTGGGCTTTTCATAAATGGCTTTTATGATCTTTAAGTATGTTCCTTCTATCCCGACTTTCTCAAGGGTTTTTATTAGGAAAGGGTGCTGGATTTTGTCAAAGGCCTTTTCTGCATCGATTGACAGGATCATATGGTTCTTCTCTTTTTTTTTGTTAATGTGATGTATCACGTTGATCGATTTGCGAATGTTGAACCAGCCCTGCATCCCAGGAATGAATCCCACTTGATCATGGTGAATAATTCTTTTTATATGCTGTTGAATTCGATTTGCTAGTATCTTATTGAGAATTTTTGCATCCATATTCATCAGGGATATTGGCCTGTAGTTCTCTTTTTTTACTGGGTCTCTGTCTGGTTTAGGAATCAAAGTAATACTGGCTTCATAGAATGAGTCTGGAAGTTTTCCTTCCCTTTCTATTTCTTGGAATAGCTTGAGAAGGATAGGTATTATCTCTGCTTTAAACGTCTGGTAGAACTCCCCTGGGAAGCCATCTGGTCCTGGACTCTTATTTGTTGGGAGATTTTTGATAACCGATTCAATTTCTTCGCTGGTTATGGGTCTGTTCAAGCTTTCTATTTCCTCCTGATTGAGTTTTGGAAGAGTGTGGGTGTTTAGGAATTTGTCCATTTCTTCAAGGTTGTCCAATTTGTTGGCATATAATTTTTCATAGTATTCCCTGATAATTGTTTGTATCTCTGAGGGATTGGTTGTAATAATTCCATTTTCATTCATGATTTTATCTATTTGGGTCATCTCCCTTTTCTTTTTGAGAAGCCTTGCTAGAGGTTTGTCAATTTTGTTTATTTTTTCAAAAAACCAACTCTTGGTTTCGTTGATCTGCTCTACCGTTTTTTTAGATTCTATATTGTTTATTTCTGCTCTGATCTTTATGATTTCTCTTCTTCTGCTGGGTTTAGGCTGCCTTTGCTGTTCTGCTTCTATTTCCTTTAGGTGTGCTGTTAGATTTTGTATTTGGGATTTTTCTTGTTTCTTGAGATAGGCCTGGATTGCAATGTATTTTCCTCTCAGGACTGCCTTCGCTGCGTCCCAAAGAGTTTGGATTGTTGTATTTTCATTTTCGTTTGTTTCCATATATTTTTTAATTTCTTCTCTAATTGCCTGGTTGACCCACTCATTCGTTAGTAGGGTGTTCTTTAACCTCCATGCTTTTGGAGGTTTTCCAGACTTTTTCCTGTGGTTGATTTCAAGCTTCATAGCATTGTGGTCTGAAAGTATGCATGGTATAATTTCAATTCTTGTAAACTTATGAAGGGCTGTTTTGTGACCCAGTATATGATCTATCTTGGAGAATGTTCCATGTGCACTCGAGAAGAAAGTATATTCTGTTGCTTTGGGATGCAGAGTTCTAAATATATCTGTCAAGTCCATCTGATCCAATGTATCATTCAGGGCCCTTGTTTCTTTATTGACTGTGTGTCTAGATGATCTATCCATTTCTGTAAGTGGGGTGTTAAAGTCCCCTGCAATGACCACATTCTTATCAATAAGGTTGCTTATGTTTATGAGTAACTGATTTATATATCTGGGGGCTCCGGTATTTGGCGCATAGACGTTTATAATTGTTAGCTCTTCCTGATGGATAGACCCTGTAATTATTATATAATGCCCTTCTTCATCTCTTGTTACAGCCTTTAATTTAAAGTCTAGTTTGTCTGATATAAGTATGGCTACTCCAGCTTTCTTTTGGCTTCCAGTAGCATGATAAATAGTTCTCCATCCCCTCACTCTCAATCTAAAGGTGTCCTCAGATCTCAAATGAGTCTCTTGTAGACAGCAAATAGATGGGTCTTGTTTTTTTTATCCATTCTGATACCCTATGTCTTTTGGTTGGCGCATTTAATCCATTTACATTCAGTGTTATTATAGAAAGATACGGGTTTAGAGTCATTGTGATGTCTGTATGTTTTATGCTTGTAGTGATGCCTCTGGTACTTTGTCTCACAGGATCCCCCTTAGGATCTCTTGTAGGGCTGGTTTCGTGGTGACAAATTCCTTCAGTTTTTGTTTGTTTGGGAAGACCTTTATCTCTCCTTCTATTCTAAATGACAGACTTGCTGGATAAAGGATTCTCGGCTGCATATTTTTTCTGTTTAGCACACTGAAGATATCGTGCCAAGCCTTTCTGGCCTGCCAAGTTTCAAAGGAGAGATCAGTCACGAGTCTTATAGGTCTCCCTTTATATGTGAGGGCACGTTTATCCCTTGCTGCTTTCAGAATTTTCTCTTTATCCTTGTATTTTGCCAGTTTCACTATGATATGTCGTGCAGAAGATCGATTCAAGTTACGTCTGAAGGGAGTTCTCTGTGCCTCTTGGATTTCAATGCCTTTTTCCTTCCCCAGTTCAGGGAAGTTCTCAGCTATAATTTCTTCAAGTACCCCTTCAGCACCTTTCCCTCTCTCTTCCTCCTCTGGGATACCAATTATGCGTATATTATTTCTTTTTAGTGTATCACTTAGTTCTCTAATTTTCCCCTCATACTCCTGGATTTTTTTATCTCTCTTTCTTTCAGCTTCCTCTTTCTCCATAACTTTATCTTCTAGTTCACCTATTCTCTCCTCTGCCTCTTCAATCCGAGCCGTGGTGGTTTCCATTTTGTTTTGCATTTCGTTTAAAGCGTTTTTCAGCTCCTCGTGACTGTTCCTTAGTCCCTTGATCTCTGTAGCAAGAGATTCTCTGCTGTCCTGTATACTGTTTTCAAGCCCAGCGATTAATTTTATGACTATTATTCTAAATTCACTTTCTGTTATATTATTTAAATCCTTTTTGATCAGTTCATTAGCTGTTGTTATTTCCTGGAGATTCTTCTGAGGGGAATTCTTCCGTTTGGTCATTTTGGATAGTCCCTGGAGCGGTGAGGACCTGCAGGGCACTTCCCCTGTGCTGTGGTGTACAACTGGAGTTGGTGGGCAGGGCCGCAGTCCGACCTGATGTCTGCCCCCAGCCCACCGCTGGGGCCACAGTCAGACTGGTGAGTGCCTTCTCTTCCCCTCTCCTAGGGGCGGGATTCACTGTGGGGTGGCGTGGCCTGTCTGGGCTACTTGCACACTGCCAGGCTTGTGGTGCTGGGGATCTGGCGTATTAGCTGGGGTGGGTAGGCAAGGTGCACGGGGGCAGGAGGGGCAGGCTTAGCTCGCTTCTCCTTAGGTGATCCACTTCAGGAGGGGCCCTGTGGCAGCGGGAGGGAGTCAGATCCGCTGCCGGAGGTTTGGCTCCGCAGAAGCACAGAGTTGGGTGTTTGCGCGGAGCGAGCAAGTTCCCTGGCAGGAACTGGTTCTCTTTGGGATTTTGGCTGGGGGATGGGCGAGGGAGATGGCGCTGGCGAGCGCCTTTGTTCCCCGCCAAGCTGAGCTCTGCCGTCCGTCCGGGGGCTCAGCAGCTCTCCCTCCCTTTGTCCTCCAGCCTTCCCGCTTTCTGAGCAGAGCTGTTAACTTCTGACCTCCCAGACGCTAAGTCGCGCTTGCTGTCAGAACACAGTCCGTCCGGCCCCTCCGCTTTTGCCAGCCCGACTCAGGGGCTCCGCTTGGCCGGCGAGCCGCCCCTCCGCCCCGGCTCCCTCCCGCCAGTCCGTGGAGCGCGCACCGCCTCGCCGCCCTTCCTACCCTCTTCCGTGGGCCTCTCGTCTGCGCTTGGCTCCGGAGACTCCGTTCTGCTAATCCTCTGGCGGTTTTCTGGGTTCTTTAGGCAGGTGTAGGTGGAATCTAAGTGATTAGCAGGACGCGCGGTGAGCCCAGCGTCCTCCTACGCCGCCATCTTCCGGAACTCTCCGAGGAAAGTATTCTTTAGAATGTTGACTGTTTTATAAATATTAATCATTATTAAGAGTAACAACTTTATTAGTATATAAGGCAGATGCCAGATTACAAGGAGTTAAATAAGACTAGATTATGAGGAAATTGACATAGAGGTGGCTACCTTGATCACATAATAAACTAGAGGAAATGATAGGGTCAATAAAATAGGGTAGTTGGTTTTTTTTTTTTTTTCAGGAGATATGGGACTTGCGCACTTGTGGAAATTAAAATTAAGATGAAACAGAGGGTATAAATATTAGGGACAAGATAATTACTAAGACCAAAAGGCACTTCAGTGGTTAAAAAGATTAGGATCACAGGCTTTTTTCTCTTTTTCTTTTTTTATCCACTTTATTTGATACTGGATAACAGATTAGAGAATGGAAATGGAAATACAACTCTTATGAGATTGTGTGCAAGATCAGAGTTGCTTAACAGATGGGGAGGAGAGAGTCTGAGGCGTACATAGGTGGATTTGAATTTTGACTACCACTTATTTCCTTTGGGACTATAAGTAATTTATTTTGAACTTTCTGAGCATTGGGGTTTTCTTTTTAAACATAGGAATCATATATTCCATCCAGAAGTGTTCTTATAAAACTAAATCCAAGCATCAATGTGATGTATTTAGCACAGTATCAGGAATGTGTTCAGCACTCAAAGGATAGGTGCTAGAATTGCCTTTGTTATCATCCTTGAAGAATATTCTAAGATCTTCTCTTCAAGTGAAACAGGGAGAAAAAAATATATTATGGAATTAACAAAAGTAGAAAACGTTAAGATTTACACAGCTTATGAGTGAATCAGTTGAAGAATACAAGGATTATCAATTAAGGATGAAGATAAGGTTTTTTGTAGTGACCTGTAACCAGTGAATTTGTAGTGGTCCGGGTCTACTCATCTCTGGGTGTTTTCACAGCATAACATTCGATCGCAGAGCAAAGGGAGAGAAAACAGTGCTACATGGTTGGAACCGATTAATCAGACTCACATAATTCTGTTATTTTGAGATTTGCCAGTCTCAAACCACTGTTAACAAAGTATCCCACATTTTCATAGCTTATGGCTATATTGTACCTAATATGTATAAGCCGTACCTATAAACACTGTGACTGAATTATTTCTTAGTGTAAACTTTAGCATGGGCCAGAGTTTCTCAACTTCAGCACTACTGACAACTTGGACTGGATAACTCCTTGCTGTTGGGGACAGTTCCGTGCATTGCAGGGTGTTTAGCAGTATTCAAATTCAAATCTCTACTTATCTGATGCCAAGTTGTACCCCTATCAATGTTGTGATTATCACATGTCTCCGGACATTGCCAGATTGCCCTAGGGGTGAACAGGGAGCAAAATTGTCTTCAATTGAAAACCACTGGAATATGCTCATATCTAAAATAGTTGCTAATACAGATAAAGTGAATGAACCTGTTTGAAATGTAAATTTATAAAGTTGCAAGCTTTTATGACTCAATAGCAATTTTAAATTGATTTCTGTTGCTTCATAAGACTAACAGTTATAAATTTATACTCCTTCTGTCAGAAAAAATCTTAAAGATTGACTACACTGTATAACAAGGAATATAAATAATTACTGTATGCTTTGATTTTACTTGAGAGCATTTTAAACATTGCTAATTTATCCACTTTTGCTTTATTTACCAACGTGGAGTGGTTAGTTCTATTTACTTTTAAATTCTCTGTGTATTCTTTTGTATTTCATTACATGTTTCTAATGTTTTAAGCAAAAATTATTTGTATTTTATTTTCCAGTTGTTTTTTATCCCTATTGCTGGTGGCTGCAGTGGTATGGAAGATCAAACAAACATGTTGGGCTTCTCGACGGAGAGAGGTACCAGTAATGTTACCTTATCTTTGGTTTAAAGATTTGAGTGAATGTGAATCACTGTGACTTAATTAGTATATGCCTCTTAAATACAGAGTTTCAAATCAACTTTACTTATTAAGATTGAACAAATCAATCTAGAATTTTTAAGCTTTGCAGCAAACTTTACCACTCTCATTTTAAGTCAGTCTCTGTAGAAACATTGGTTAGTTATAAACAGTTATTGTAAATAGTGTTAGAATTCATATTGAATATATATATATTAATACTATTGATTAAGCAACTTGCAGTTTTTTAAGTAGTTATAAAAACTGTTTACTTTTGGAAGGATCTCTGGTGCAATTTAAAAGAAAATTCTCAGTGATAAATATTTTTGGTTTTTATCTCCTAGATTTTTTTTTAAGGAATCAAATCTTTACTATTTCATGATTATCTCATAATTCTAGTATGTTTGAAGTGTACCTCAATTTGATACTTTCTGTGTCAGAATTAACCATATGTGTTCCCTGTAATCCTAAAGTCAATAAAAACAGTAATGCTCTTGCAGAACAACTAATGATACAAATATATTAGACAGTTTTTTTATCTTTGTGTATATTAGTTGAAAGAAACAAAGAAATATAGTAATCTGAGGAGCATAAATGTGAAATAGGTTTATTGTTTTACACTTATATAATGAAAAAGCAAGTTTCTTTTTTTATTAGTGTTATAGTCTATTAGTATTAATATGGGTATGCTGTTGTTAGTTTTATTAGTGCTGTACTTGTTGCATTTGTCAGTATATTTTTATATGTATAATTTTGTGCAATAATATAATACAGTGGTATAATTGCTTACCATCTTTTCCCCACATACAAAATAATATATGTGAAGATTTGAAGCTAATCCAGAATATTCTAAGTTATATAATTAGTCAATGCCATGAATTCTTCTTAATTATTCCTTAGTTTTCAAACATCCATTAAAATTCAGAACCTAACTATAATATGTTTGCAAACTTGATAACCCTCTTCCCAGAAATAAATTATACATCTGTTCATTTCTGTCTCTCTGATTTTCTGTAAATGGTCAAGGCAACATCAATGAGAACATACTTGGCATGACCCTATGATAAAAGTAATCCAGTTGAAAAGGATCTTTTTTTTTAAATTTTATTTTTCTTTAATTTTTTTAATGTGAAATTTATTGTCAAATTGGTTTCCATACAACACCAAGTGCTCATCCCAACAGGTGTCCTCCTCAATACCCATCACCCACCCTCCCCTCCTTCCCACCCCCCCATCAACCCTCAGTCAATATCTTTCAGAATATATATTACACATGGAAAGAACAAGGGAGAAATAGGAAGATTAGAGATCACTGGGCCAGTTCTCATCTGTCCTTCTTAATATTATCCTGTCCTCTTGATATTCCCTCAATATAATACCCCTTTTTCTAGAACTCATCTGGGTAGTGAGTCTTATAATAATAATTTAATTGCTGCCTCTACCAAGATACAAGATTCATCTTGTTGAGATGTCATGTGATGTTTACAATATCATATGTTAAAAGTATTGAGGTGTTTTCTCAAATTTAATTCGTATTAGATCCTTTAAATAGAGAATTCTAAATGTCTTAGAAACCATTTACATGTTGATGCACAAAGATACCATTTTGATGACTAACAGATCTGTTATTAGATAATAATTTTATATTATTAGAAGGTTGTCATTTTGGTCTTAGAGGCCCAAAGACTTTTAACTGCACTAGTTGTAACTAATATTCTAACCCCATTTATAGACTTTATTTGGATGAAGTTAAAAATGTATTTTTATTTGATCCTATCTTTATTCAGTTTTAACTATTAGGTTAATTCTAATAGTCTCAAAAGGGAAAGACCCCAGTATGTTTCCTGTATGTTGATATGTCACTTTCTCTGAAACATTAAGACATAACTGTTGTAAGCCTCAGAGGACTATGATTAATTAGTGCAATGACAATTTATTTGTAACAGTAAATGAAAATTATTTGAAGGAGTCTCTCTTCTGAATATTTCTGTGATATTAGAGGAATTATACACTACTTGCCTTTCAAAGTATTAGTACTGGTTTAAAATGAAAATATCTTGGGGCACCTGGGTGGCTCAGTCAGTTGAGCATCCAACTTCGGCTCAGGTCATGATCTCATGGTTCGTGGGTTCAAGCCCCTTGTTGGCCTTTGCACTGACAGTTAAGAGCCTTCTTTGGATTCTCTGTCTCCCTCTCACTATGCCCCTCCCCTGGTCATGCTCTCTCCCCAAAATAAATGAACATTAAAAAAATTAAAAATAAAAATAAAACAAAATATCATTGGATTATTTTAATATAGTTTAATTCAACCTGACATGTTGCTTCTAAAAAAAAAACAATTTGAAGCTTTGGCTTCTCATAAACACATCTATACTGTTTTTGTGGTATAATTTCAATAACAGAAACTTATTATTAATGTAATACTTTTTGAATAACACTCCTGACAATTCAGGGACTCTAAAAAACACAAAAACACAACTACAAAGGACTTCATTTTAATTTATCTTTTCATTTAACAACTTCACATTCATTTCTATGATAACCTTATTAAGGATATGAACATTTTTATGTGGGTGGGGTGCCACGTTAATGAATAGAAACAATAAGTGGATATTGATCCGTGTAAATGTTATAATACAGTAGAAGGATGAGTTCGGTTTTTTATAGCTTATGCTTATTACAGAGGTATTGAAATATTTAGTTTCAATGGTACATTCAGTTTTAGATAAATATTCATTACATTATATAAATATTTATTAGGAACAAGTATATGTTAAATGGAGTCTCTTGAAATATTGCTATGATTAATAATCTTCATTTTTAAAGTGAAATTTGAGTATTTAATAGGTATCATAAGGCAGAAACCTGTCAAAACATTATAATTACTCCTTGCATTGAAGATATTTAATCTTGGGGTGCCTGGGTGGCTCAGTCAATTAAGCTTCTGATTTCAGCTCAGGTCATGATCTCCTAGTCTGTGAGTTCAAGCCCCGCGTCGGGCTCTGTGCTGACAGCTCAGAGCCTGGAGCCTGTTTCAGATTCTGTGTCTCCCTCTCCCTCTGATGCTCCCCCATTCATGCTCTGTCTCTCTCCGTCTCAAAAATAAATAAATGTTAAAAAAATGTTTAAAAAAAGAGGAGATATTTAATCTTATATTTGATTAACATGAGTGAAAATATCTTGCATATCTTAACATTTGCAATAATTTTTTTCAGTTGGAAACATTTTTTCCAATGTATTGTGAGTAGCTTAATTGTAGTTTGCCTCAGTTAAAGTCTAACTGTAAAATCCATAGAATAATAGATCCCATAGGCAAATGTAAAGTTAATTCTAATCAACTTCACATTACAGGTAGGTCTGTGTATTTTAGTGATATTTCCTGTATCAGCAACTTTTCCTTCTTTTTTAAAAAAACTTTCCTTCTTTAGTTCTCTTAAACTTATAGCTCTTTAAAAGTTTTAAAGATATATTGATATTGGAGCTTTACCACATTATTTGCTTATCTTTTATAGTCAAATATGCTCTTCTAATGCTTAAAAATCAATAAAAAACATTGCCTAGGATAAGACATTGTCCACTGAGTGACTGACCTTGTGTTCATGATGTACTAATTTCTTTCACATTTCATCATACTGCATAAAACCTAGATTTGAATTTAGCATTATAAACCTGAAATTTGAGTTAAAAATAAACTAAAACCCAGAAGTAGGATTCTAGTACCTCTGAGTAACAAACTACTTTTCTAGAGGTAAATGCATTGTCTTTCCTTCAATATCTAATTGTTTTGGGGCACAAAAATAGAAGAAATAATAATATCATTAAGTTATACTTAACTGAGTTTACATGGAGAGTAATGAGAAAATGTTATTTTGGGTGGAGAAATTAAAATTAATTGACTAGGTTATATATGTTACTTCTTACAGAATTTGTTAGTAGTTTAAGAATCTGTATTTTGTATAATGTTAGACATTTTAATATCTAGATAAAGATTCCATAAAACATATTCTTTTATCAAAAAAGCAAGGTTTTTTTTAAACATAAATCATGCGCTCAAATAAATGTCTTTCTTTTCATTTAATGGCCTTGGCGTTAACTTATTTTTTCTCATCGTTTTCTCTTTTTGAATTTCAAAATATAATGATTCCTGTGCTTTGATTTTTTTTCTACTTGATCCTACAAGACTAGAAATTACAGATGTTCATCATGCCTATTTATATTGTCGTAGTTTAAAAATTAGCCTAAGTCTACATAAAAATAACTTGAGTTGAGAAGTCAGATATGTATGGGAGCCTATGACTTGAAAGTTAACTGATTCATGCCCTGTATACCTGTTGCCGAACGTCTTATTGTAGATACAGTGCTTTCATTTTGTTCAGTTCAGCAAAGATGTATTAATCTCTTGCAATATTCCAGACAGATTGATAAATACTGCTGATATAAAGAAAGGTCTTAGACCCTATTTTTTAGGGAATTCATAGTTTTCAAATTTTCAGTAAGATACTCACACATATATGTACACAATCTCACAATTTCAAAGGAACACTTCACTTTGTTGTGGTGCCATCCATCGGGGGAGATATGGTATATTAAACAGTTTTCTGGAAGTGGGATTAGTAATGGAACTAAGTGTAAACTGTTGCAGAACTGTACATAGAATTAATTTCTAAAAAAATAAGATAAAAATTTTTAGCATTGTACAATACATTTATTAATGCAATACAAAAATTGCCTAAAATTATCATTTTTATTTGTTATATGTTATTATCTCTAATTTAGACTCAGTTATTTATGCAGATTAAGAAATGGCCAAGAATATTGAATTTCTGTCAATAAATTTTAATCTAATTCATCATAAAATCTTGTACATCTAATATACACACTTGTATCTGTTTATATATGTCTCCAATGTATATGTATAGGTATGTGATTTTATAAAAAAATTCATTGTTCTTCTAAAATTCAAATTTAACTGAACATTCTATGTTTTTATTTGCTCAATCTGGCAACCCTGTTTCCAGTACAAACAAACACTCACCCTGGAGCTGAGGGGTGGGTTTAATGTCACAAAATTCACATGGACTGAGAGAGAGAGAGAGAGAGAAAGAGAAAGAAATAATTCTCCAAAGTTAAATGTTGATTTGTTTTCAAAACAAGTGGGGGTTTTACTGGGCAAACAAAAATACATAATTTTTATTTTGGGTATTACCTTTCAAAATTAAAGGAAAAACTCTTGACTTGTTAAGTCAAGATCTATTTGTTAGCTCTATTTGTTAAATAGATTTATAGAAATATATTCTAAAAATATAAGCCTGCCTACTTTTTCAAATTATATTCATACAAAAATATTTATAGAGGGTTTTTTGTATATCAACAATTTCATGTCATTAAAAAAGCTTCTTGAAATAATTCTATTTTCTAATAATGGGATATTATGTAACTGAAAACTAAGAAGGAGGTAGATAGGTATGTGTTTAAAATCAAACCTCATTCCTTCATTCAACAAATATTTATTGAATCAACAACTCTTGTTCCAAACACATTTTTAGAGGAATATAGCAGTAAACAAACAAGAACCGTCACAGTTCTTGAAAAGCTACAGATTTTAAGAATATGCTATTCACTAGGAAATGCTAATATAGTTTTATAATGCTCCTATTTCAAATCACACACACACAAACACACACACATGCATTGAGTTCATAGAGATTTTGAGAGAATTGCCAAGATTGTCTCCAGGTTGTGGGATTGGTATTTGGTAAAAAGAATGATTATGTTATTTCATAATTGTACGCAAACAAATATATAAATTTCAGGAAAGTAGACGGCACAATCTAACATTTTGGAATTGGGCATTTAACAAAAATAGTATTTAATCCTCCCGTTACAAGATATATAGTATTTCCCCTTTAGCTGTATAAGGAATTTGAGGGGAGTTGTGTACTATTATCAAAGCTTATAACTAGTAAATGAAAGAGCTATGATTTTTAATCAAGTCCGTCAGATTCCAAACTCAAGCTCTCAGAGCCATGCAAAGAACTTTAAAGATAGCCTGAGTTTGAACAGGTTCGATTTACCGTTGATAGTTATAATTGACTACTTATAATATAGCCTATGAATCTGTTTATTGTAGGAGGAATATGCTGTATTTCATCTGTTATTATCTAATATGACACAATCAACCTTATTTAATGTACCAGTTAGAAGGAAAAAACAGTGACAATTAAACTACCACACAGTGCTCTCTCACTGCATTTATTTTGTGCTTATTGAAAGGGCTCTTACAGAATTACTTAGAGATTTTATTACATATCATTCACATATATACATTGAAAGGAAAGTAGAAGCAAAATAAATTGGTGAGGTATTACTAAAACTTGTTTACAGTCATGGTTCAATTTTGTTATATAAATCACTTTTTGATTCAGGTAAAAATGTTTTGTTTCATATAGTATCATTGACTGAATAATCAAGTTTGTGTCTGTGCAGGCAATGACATATATATCATAACTTCCATCTGGCCAGTAGTGATTATATGATTTCACTGGCTGTAAGACACATGTTTCAGAGATGCTTAGATGGGAAAACAAATGTGTCTTAGAATCAAAATGCGGTAGGGTCTGCTTTATAAGGTTTTTAGTACTAACTGAGTTAATGCATGCTAAGTGCTCAGCGTACTGCCTTTTTCCTTACCAGAACTCAACAAATGTTAGCTGTTATTGATATGTAATATAAATAATGATTAACGTTACATTATGCATTAATATTAGTAACAGCAACTCCTGTATATCTTGGATTCTTCTCCTCCTCCATGTACCTACACTCTAACACAGTTGTTCTCAATTCAGTAGGGCCTTTAGAAACACCTGTTGATCTTAAGAAATTACATTTATATATCCTTGAGAGCCACTCCACTGTTTCACCCCCTCCAGACCTATAAATCAGAATTCTATAAAGCTCAGCTTTATGAGTCTATTTTTAAAGTCTACAATAGATTCTAATATGCACTATTGGCATTGGAACTCTACTTTGGCTTTTACTCTTAGAGAGATGGAAAACCTTTGAAGGGTTTTCAACAGAGAAGTTAAGTGATTTGCGTTTAAAAGATATGACTTGAAACTGAGGATTCTGCTGTTGTGTTGAGACTAGACTAAGATAAACAACTGTGGACATAGGGAAACTAGTAAAGAGGTTACTAGCCTACCTGATGAGAGATGATGATTGCTCAAATCAAGAGGTGGCAACGGAGCAAGAAGTGATCAGATTTTGGGTATGTTTTGAAGATAACATGATTGGTTAGATGGGGAGGTGTGAGGAAGAATTAAACCAGTCATGACTTCAGAAGAATATAAACCAAGCATGACTAGGTTTTCCCTGAACAACTGTAAATGTAAAATTGCCATCAATTGAAATGAAGTTGATTGAAAGTAAAATTGGTTTGGGGAAAGGAAGGCAGTTTTTACAGGTTAAGTTTGAGACATTTATTGTTCATCCAATTAGATAAGTCAAGGAATCAGGAGTTGGCTCTGGCATGAGGAAAAGGTGTGAGCAGGAGAGATAAATTTGGGAGTTTCAGTACACCAATGGTACTTAAAGCCATGGGACTGGTGGTAACACCCAAAGAGGAGGATTAAGCCCTCAGGTATTCAAACTTAATGTTATAGATTGAATATGTCCTCTCCCAAATTCATATGTTGAGGCCCTAAACCCCAATGTTATGGTATTTGGAAGAGAGACCTTTTGGAGGCACTTGGACTTATGTGATGTTGATACTCTCAGATAGAAATAGTGCCCATTATGAAGAGGAACAGAGAAAGGGTTCTTTCTCTATGACAATACACAAAGGATACTCATATGAGCACACAGCAAGATGGTAGTTGTCAGAAAGCCAGGAATATGGCCCTCCAACAACCACATCTGCCATCACCTCGATCTTGGGCTTCCTAGCCTCTATAACTGTAAGAAATAAATGTATCCTAGTTGAGTCATTCAGTTTATGGTATTTTGTGGTAGCAGCATGAGCTAAGATACTCGAGAAATCAGAAGACAAAATCAGCAAAGAATACTGTGAAGTTGGAGAAAAACTAAGTGAATGTGAGCTCCAGGAAGCTGAGGAAACACTGCGTAAAAGAGAATAGAGTTTAATTTTATTCAGGTGAAGAAGTTTGAAATAAACTATGGAGAACTTCAACTCTAATGGCTTCCTTGAATAAAATGGACACAGTGTTGGGAAGCAATGCAGATGAGTCTGATAGCCCCACCATAAATCTGCTAGAAGTTTACCAGAAAAGTCCAGTGATAGCGAAAGTTAAGAAGATATCTCCTGGGGTTGTAAAAAATGTAAAACACTAGTTTCAAATATTACCCCTACAATGGACACAAAATTAATTGAATCAGTTTAGGGAGCAATTTAAACCTCAGAGCATTATCAAAAACAATAGAGTAATCAGTTGAGGCTAACAGCTGGGTGTGATAACCAAAGCAGGCAGGTGGCTTCATAGAAAGATCTCGCAAAGAGAGCCCTGATAAAAACCAGTCATCCCACATGACAGTGTATATCCCCAAAGCTGCACCCTCTGAAGAACATCATAGGCTACATTGCAGAGAAAATAGACTTCACTAAAATAGCCCCACCAAGTCACTAAACAAATAGGCATATTAAAACAAAACTTATGTGGGGGAGGGAAGAGAATCACTACACAGAATTGTCACAGTTTATTATCTAAAATGTATTTTTCAACACAAAATTATGGAACATTCAAAGAAAGGGGACTGTGGTGCATATACAGGACAAATAGCACGCAGCAGAACTTGCGAGAGGACCCAGCTGTCAGAAGTAACAGACCGAGACCTCAGAGCAGCTGTTGTAAATATGCCCAAAGAACTAAAGGAAACCATGATTAAAGAAGGACAGGAAGATAGGATAGAAATACCTCATAAAAACAGATAATATCAATAAAGAGATAGAAATTATAGAAAAAGGAGAAGCTAATGGAAAATCAGAAATTGAGAAGTACAAAACCACAATAAAAAATTTACTCAAGAGGCTCAATAATAGATTTGAACTGGCAGAAGAAAGAATTCACATGCTTGAAAATAGATCAATAGAGATTATGAAATAAGACCAGAGAAAAAAAAGAATGAAGGAAAATAAATAGCGCCTCAGAGAAATACAGAATACCAATAAGTGCAGCAAAATATGCATAATAAGAGGACCACAAGGCAAGAAGTAAGGAACAAAAAAATATTTGAAGAAAAACTGGCTGAAATTTAAAAATACTTAGAGATGAATGAAAATGAAAACACAGTACACCAAAATGTATATGATGTAGCTAAAGAGTGTTCAGTAGTAAATATATAGCTGTACATGACATTATTTGAAAGAAAAAAATTATCTTAAGTCAATAAGTTTTAAGTTAACCTTAAGTTTTAAGGTTTTATTGAAATTCCAGTTAGCTAACATACAGTGTAACATTAGTTTCAGGTGTACAATATGGCTAACTCTATAGTTAAGAATCTGATTCTTGGTTTGCCTGTCTCTCTTTTTCCCCCAGGCTCGTTTGTTTTGTTTCTTAAACTCCGCATGCGAGTGAAATCATATGATATTTGTCTTTCTCTGACTGACTTATTTCATTTAGCCTGATACACTCTTTATCCTAACCTTCCACCTTAAGAAACTGGGAAAAGAAGAACAAATTAAATGTACAGGAAGCAGAAAAGGAAGGAAATAGTAAGGTTAGAGGACAAATTAGTGAAAGAGAGACCAGGAAAACAACGGAGAAAATCAATGAAAACAAAAGTTGGTTCTTTGACAAGATCAATAAACTGGCAAAATAGATAGACTGATCAAGAATAAAAGAGAAAAGATTCAAATTACTAACATCAAGGGTAAAAGAAGAGATATTATTACTGACCTTTCAGAAATAAAAGGAATTCTAAGGGTACATTACGAACATCTGTATCCCAACAAACTGAAGAATTTAGATGAAATGGAAAATCCCCAGAAGGCGTAAACTGTCATCACTGATTCAAGAAGAAAGAGAAAGTCTGAATGGACCTATAAAAAACAAAAATATTGCATAGAAAATTTTAAATTTCCCACTAGGTGTGTCAACAACCTCTCTGCAACATGCATATCTAGTGCCCAGTCGAGCTTTCTCATTTTGTTTGTTTGTTTCAAGTTTTTATTTAAATTCTATTTGGTTAACATATAGTTAGAGGAGTAGGATTTAGTGGTTCATCATTTACATCAATCTTGCTTTCTAATACAACTTTCAAATAAAAGGAACCAGGGCTATTTGGAGAACTGGCTGATTGTAGAACTGTAGCAGGAACTACATAAGCTGAGTTTTGTAATGCTAAAAGGTAACAGAGTCCTCAAACACATACACGTTTGTCCGCACACACACACACACACACACACCCCAATGACGGGCGTATGTCAAAGGGACACAGGAGCCACTAGAGACAGCTCCCGGTGACCAAAACTGGAACAATTTGAGCAATAAAATAAACCAAGTAGTATTGTACTATAACCCAAAGGATAAAATAAATGTCAGCGACTCCATACCAATATAAACAAGTAATTGAATAAATAAATGGAAGGAGAATACTACTCAATTCTACTCTAGAATACTACTCAAGTGTGAGCAGAACATAGTGACTTCTTGAGTCACAGCTGTACTAGAACATAACCTTAAATTGGTACTTGATACATACTATCATTATCTAGAAATTACCTGGTATTCTTGCCACATGGTACCTTGTATTCATTTTCTTAAGTTTTTTTTGGTATCAGTAAACTTGTAGTTTATTTTGGTTTATTATTCAGTGAAATGATTCATATACTTTAAATGTGATATTTAAGGTGAACTACCATTAGAGTATATTGAATGAACATGGTATTAGATTCATTTATGAATATCTAATATTGAAAATGTTGGTCATTTCAGTATATTATTCTGTGTCTGAATTCTGTTATATTATAACAGTTTTACTGTTATAATAGTATTACTGTTCTCATGGCCCCTATAAATTCATTTTTGTGTGGACAATTTGTTCCTGTTCCTTGAGTAGCTAGGGACAGGCTTGATTTTTTTTCCTCCTTTTCTAGACATACGTTTTCCATTTCCCAGGTAATTTGATATCATAAAATTTTATTCTAGTGGTGGAAGAGATTTTTAGAAGTCATTCTCCACCCTATTGGAAGTAAACATGGCAGACTGCTATCAAATTAAGCATCAATTTTGTTCCTTTTACTTGTTTGCATTATGTCTTAATATCTATTTTTAACATATGACATATCTGTGTTTCAGAATTTAAAATGTGTATCCCTGTTACGTAGTCACTCATTTTTCTCCTCCTTAGAATCAATGTTAACAAGTTGTGTGTGTGTGTGTGTGTGTGTGTGTGTGTGTGTGTGTGTGTGTATTCTCTTGAAGTTATTTGATAACATACACCAGTAAATGTGAACATACATTTTTTTCCACATCACTTCCTCTAGTGGTAGCATATTATATACACCCTGTTTGGCAGATTTTAGCATAACTTTTAAAGTCTAATACATTCTTATAATTCTTAATTAAACATTTCATATGTATAAATTCACTTTTATATGATACATCACATTTTGACTTTTTTGGATCTTTTTTCTGTTCTGTTTACTTCCACAGTGCAGTCATACATTTAGAATATTCTTTCAAAGAGATTTTTGTAAGAATTCCAGGATACAACTTTAGCTATGTAATTCTGAGAAATCTTTAAAAATGTTTTTTAAATGTTTACTTATTTTTGGGAGACCAAGAGACAGAGTGCATGCAGGGGAGGGGCAGAGAGAGAAGGAGACACAGAATCTGAAGCAAGCTCCAGGCTCTGAGCTGTCAGCACAGAGCCTGATGTGGGGCTCGAACCTATGAATCATGAGATCATGACCTGGACTGAAGTTGGACGCTTAACCAACTGTGCCATTCAAGCGCCCCACGAAATAATTCTTAAAACTGCACTGCAGTGGAGTGCCTCTCAAAAACTCATGGCTCTTGTTGAAACTTACAATAGTCTTAGGTGAAAAATTACTGAGTATTTTAGTAAGAATTTTAAGACACAGCAAGATAAATCATAATCTTAGAGAGGTTTCACTCATATAGAATTTAAGAAACAAGTAAATAAATGAATAAAGAGACAAATAAACTAGATTCTTAAGTATAGAGAACAAACTGGTGGTTATCAAAAGGGAGGGGGTTAGGGAATGGGTAAAATAGTTGAAGGGGATTGTGAATTCACCTATGATAATGAGCACTGAGTAATGTATTGAATTGTTGATTCACTGTATTGTACACCTGAAGCTAATATAACACTGTCTATGAATTATACTGGAATTAAAAAAATAAAAATAAATGCCAAGTTATTGTAAAAGAACATGAATTTCAGTAAAATGTGGGTTAGCAAGATCATACGTTGTCTATTTCTTTTAAAGTGCCTCACTAAAGATATTAACGTATTTCTTCTTAACACATCCTGAAGTTCTGACATTGTGAACTCTAGAGAGGTTTATAACTAGAATAGTGTCTTTGACTTTCAAAAACCATACATGATTGTTTAAACAATTCTATGTAAGGCCCATAGTTTCCTACTCAAAATGAGAGATATACACCATTCTCAGAAGCTGGTTGTATATTATATCATCAAATATAAAAACTTTATCTCAAATAGACAATTTATTTTTACTTCCAGAATTGTTATTTGCCTAACAGATGAACTAACATGAATTAAGCAGTAAATCAGTTTTGCTTCCTTTAGATAATTAGTAATTTGCATATAACCTTTGGCTATTCTTTTATATTAGAGTATTGATACAAGTTACATAAAATTGTTATCTATATAGAAAATGCTTTGAAATGCAAAATCTAATTAAAATGTACCATTATTTTAGGGTAGTTGTGTTCTAAATGATACCATTGAGTCTACTATTTGAGGAGTCTGAATGGAACTTATAAGGAAGCTAAATTATAACCTTTATGGATCACTATAGATTATTTTATCAATCAGTTGAAACAAGCAAAAAATATCAAAGTATTTAGAGCATTGCATTTGTAAATATATATGCTATATTTAGAAATAATGCTATTTCTTTACCATAATAGCCTAGTTCATGTCAAGGTGTAACATTAAAAAAATAAGGTCATAAAATACACTAAGGTAAGTAGATAAGGCTGATTGTGCAGGAATCCTGCTTAGGGACTCTAACATAGACCCTTGGAGGCTTCCTCAGAAGTGAGGGCCTCAATGCATTATTAACCAATTAATTCACACTAGTTCCTGACTCCAATTACTGGCAGCTGAAATCCAGTTTTGGAGAAGACACGGTAAATCGTGTACTTGCCTGTCAGCTAGGTTGTGCAAAATGTATTTGCCCAGAACACCTTATTTGCTTAACATATATTGCTTAGCAACTACCCAGTATTGGGTTGTCTTCCATTTACAGCTGAAAAATTTGGGATTCCTGGGCGCCTTAGTTTGTTAAGCATCCGGGGACAGCTCAGGTCATGATCCCATAGCTCCTGAGTTCTAGCCTCACATCGGGCTCTGTGTTGACAGCTCAGAGACTGGAGCCTGCTTTAGATTCTGTGTCTCTCTCTGTCTCTCTGCCCCTCCCCCACTTGTGCTCTCTCTATCAAAAATAAATAAATATTAAAAAGATTTTTTTTAACTGAAAAGTTCATAGGTTTTTAACATTGAGTGTAGAATCTTGTGGTGGCTAGAAACTTATGTGGGTGGATGATGATTGTTTAGAATATTAATATCTTGGATCATAGCTTTATAATCTTAATATTTCACAAATTAGAGTTAATGCTTTTTTTTAAGACTGCTACCTTGTTTTTTCTTTAGTATTTATGGTAAAGTAGATTACTGTGTTTTAATACATCTTTTAGATGTATTGGGGTAATATTTTTCCAGATGAAAACATCTCATTTTGTTTTAGAGATTAATTCATAATTAGGATTTGTCTAATTAAATTTGTTTTCCATGTAATTTTGATGGATCTATTTTATAAAGAAAAATAGATAGTAATTGAAAGTGTATATCAGATGAATCAGACAGGGATGGCTTGTATGCCAATAACCTATTAAAACATCAAAAATTTTTAAGATTCATTTCACTTTGATGTCACTGTTGATAGTTTTCACCTATTTTTAATTTAAAAGTATAATCATATACCGATTCAAATTCTATGTTAAGGTGTAATTTTAGATCAGTGTAAGAACATAGTTTTTCCTTATTTTGTTAAGACTTACTCATTTTTTACATCCCCTAATTAGCAAATTACCTGCTCATTAGTGAATAACTAGAAGGTATTTTAATAACAGTAAGTTTAATTAGGACGGTGAAACCAAATAAATTCTCCAAAAGTTCTTGCAAGGAGAATAATGCATACATAACAAGTAACAACCACAATGTCTGTGATTCCTTTTGTTTAACCTTCATAGAACCTTTGCAGTCTTGCTACCTGATGAGTGAAATATTTGGTGGCTAGCTTCAGTACTATCATCCTTTATCTAGCTGTTACTCTACTTAATATGCCTCATTATTGTGCCTAGAATTACTTTTTATTTTTCTTAAGATAAATGTTTGATTTCAAATGAAGGTGACTTTGATGCTCAAAGCTGGCAGTTAATGATAACAGTGGAATAACTTTTTATGTGTGTGGTACATAGACTCACGTCTGGCAGAGGTTATTGTCATACATAGTAAGTGGCCGGCATATTTTTCGCAGGCTATTAAATCTTGGTGATATGTGTTATTTCAGCTAGAGGAAAAAGAATGTTATGCTAAGTCCTTCTTGATGTTGAAGTTTACAAGAAATAGAACAAATTCTAATTAGCTTCACCTTTTTTTTTTCAATGCCAAAAATTTTAATAATGAATGTGAACTTAACAATCCGAGTACAGAAGCATTGAGCAAAATAAACCATATCTGTTCAATATATGATATCCAGTTACTAAAGTCATGTTCTAGCTTATATTGTATTAAAGATTTTAAATTCTAGAAATATCACTTTGGGAATAATATTTTCAGTTAGTATTGACCATAAAGACATTGATCATATCTACAAGGACTGGATATTACCCTAAATTTCCTGGCCAGAATTTAGATCTTAAATATAAAGGCCGCAGCAAGTTCTGAATATTTGGCCCAAACTCAGATTTTATCTTAGCAAGAATATAATGTGGTAGGAAAAAAGCAAATGTAGACTCTTCTGAACATTATTTTTAAATTGATTTTACTGTGCAAGTTTTTAATTAAATTTAATTTTTAGATAAGTAATACAGTCACATAGTTCAAAAATAGAACAAAATAGACTTCTGGGGAAGATGGCAAAGTAGGAGGACCCTAAACTTACCTCCTCCCATGGGTATTACTAGATAATACTCACATTAGTGCAGATAGCCCAGTAAAATGACTCTAAGACTGGCAGAACAAACTGCACAACTATAGGTAGAGAAGAAGCTGCATCAAAGAGGTTATGGAGGCCAGAGAGTGGGCGGAGAACTAATCCCCATGCTACTGTCCACTGGAGGGTGGGAGCCTCAGGCGTGGAGAGTGCTAAGAAACAGACTGTCAGACTGGGGAGCCTGCATGTGAAAGAGAAAACCCCATAGCATTTGGCTTTGAAAATCAGGGGCTGAATTTCCTGAGTTCTAACAACCCAAGGGACTTAAAGTCAGGAACTTTAAAAATCAGCAGGCTCAGCTCTGAGAGAGCCCAGAGTGGAAGTAGACAGGTAGTGAGAGGAAGCTGAGTCTCCACCCTTTAAAGAGGCAGCACAACAAACAGCTTGCAGAAATATAGCTTAGAAGCAGCAGTTTGAAAGGTGCCTGGGGCGCACTGGAGGGAGAATTAGTTACTAATCTTAGAGTTCCCTGAAGGACTTCGTCAGGATCAAAGGCAGCTGGCTGGCACCATTTCTCTCCCCTGCCCCCCAGCATAATCACGTGGCCACTTGCTAAAACCAGTGCATTCACTACCTAACTTGCTTATATAGCACTCTACCCCCTGCATTCAGGTCTGTATCCATCTGGGTGCTGCAGATACTCTCCCCCAAAAGACCAGCAAAAACTTGCTGTGTCTCCGACCTCTTGCTGAGAACAAATGCACTTTGTTAAAACTACATTCCCTGCCCATGCACTTATGCAGCAACCTCAACTACACAGGTCTCTGTCTTGGGAGTAGCTGCACATCCCTTGTAGAAGAGGACCACTGCCACCTTGTTAAAAATGTGTGCCCCACCCATTACTTTAAACAGGAAGAGACATAGCTGATTTTCCTAACACACAGAAACAGACACATGATAGGCAAAATGAGGAGACAGAGGAATACGTCTCAAATGAAAGAACAATATCATAGCAAGAGACCTAAGCAAAATGGAGACAAGTAATATGCCTGAGAGTGAGTTTAAAGTAATGATCTTATAAAGATACTCACTGGACTTGAGAAAATTGTGGAGGACATTAGTGAGACTCTTAACACAGAAAAGTAGGGAACACAAAATCAGTAAAAATAAATAAATCTGTAAAAATCAGTCAAGGAACTCACAAAATAAGAAGATAAGAAAATATGACACCATGGGTGCCTGGATGGCTCAGTTGGTTAAGTATCCAACTTCAGCCCAGGTTATGATCTCATCATTCGTGCGTTTGAGTCCCGCATCAGGCTCTGTGCTGACAGCTTGGAGCCTGGAGCCTGCTTTGGATTCTGTGTCTCCCTCTCTCTCTGCCCCTCCCCCAATCATGCTCTGCTCTCAAAAATAAATAAACGTTAGTGTGTGTGTGTGTGTGTGTGTGTGTGTGTGTGTGTGTACAATATATATACACACACACACACATATATATATATATATATATATATATATATATATAACACTAAATACCTAAAACATGGAGTAGGGGAGAGGAGTAAAGAATAGATTCAATGGTAAGTGGACATCAACTTTATATAGACTGCTATATGAAGATGTTATATGCTAACCAAATGGTAACCACAAATCAAAAACCAGTAATAGATCCGCAAAGGATAAAGAGAAGGGAATCTAATTATAACACTAAAGAAAGCTGGCAAACCATGAAAGACAGTAAGAGAAGAAAGGTCAGAGAAAAAACTACAAAAACAACCACAAAATAAGAAACAAAATGGTAATAAATACATATCTATCAGTAATTACTGTGAATGTAAATGGACTGAATGCTACAATCAAAAGACATAGGGTGACAGACTGAATAAAAACAAACAAACAAACAAAAACAAGACCCATCTATATGCTGCCTATAAGAAAGAGACTCATTTCAGATCTAAAGATGCTTGCAGATTGAAAGCAAGGGGATCAAGAAACATTTAACATGCAAATGGATGTCAAAAAAAAGCTGAGGTAGCGATACTTATGTTGGACAAAATAGACTTTAAAACAAAGATTGTTAAAAGAGATGAAGAAGGACACAATATAACAATAAAGGGGACAATCCAACAAGAAGATCTAGTAATTGTAAACATTTATGCACCCAACATAAAGCACCCAAATATATAAAACAATTAATAACAAGCATAAAGGAACTAATTGACAGCAATACAATAATAATAGGGAACTTTAACACCCCACTTACATCAACGGACAGATCATCCAAACAGAAAATCAACAAGGATACAATGGCTTTGAATGACACACTGGCCCAGATAGATTTAACAGATATATTCAGAACATTCCATCTTAAAACAGTAGAATACACATTCTTTTCAACTGGACATGGAACATGTCTTCTGATGGATCACATGTTAGGCTACAAAACAAGTCTCAACATATTAAAAAAGATCGAAGTCAGGGGCGCCTGGGTGGCTCAGTCGGTTAGGTGTCCGACTTCGGCTCAGGTCATGATCTCACAGTCCAGGAGTTCGAGCCCTGCATCGGGCTCTGTGCTGACAGCTTCAGATTCTGTGTCTCCCTCTCTCTCTGCCCCTCCCCTGCTCATGATCTGTCTCTCTCTGTCTCAAAAATAAATAAAATAAAAACATTAAAAAAATTAAAAAAAAAAGATTGAAGTCATACCACTCATCTTTTCTAACCACAATACTATGAAACTAGACCACAAGAAAAAATCTGGAAAGAGCACAAAATCATGAAGGTTAAACAACAGGCTACTAAACAATGAATGGACCCATGAATAAATCAAAATTACCATAGTAATACAAACATTTGTAAAAGAATATTATGAAAAATCATATGCCAACAAATTAGACAACCGAGAAGAAAAGGATAAATTCCTAGAAACATATAACCTCACAAAATGGAATCAGTAAGAAACAGAACATTTGCACACACTGATTACCAGCAATGAAATAGAATCAGTAATTTAAAAACTCCCAAACAAAAGTCCAGTACGAGATGGCTTCACAGGTAATTTCCACCAAACATTTAAAAAAGAGTTGGGGCGCCTGGGCTCAGTCGGTTAAGCGTCCGACTTCAGCTCAGGTCACGATTTTGCGGTCCGTGATTTTCGAGCCCCGCGTCGGGCTCTGGGCTGATGGCTCAGAGCCTGGAGCCTGCTTCAGATTCTGTGTCTCCCTCTCTCTCTGCCCCTCCCCCGTTCATGCTCTGTCTCTCTGTCTCAAAAATAAATAAATATTAAAAAAATTAAAAAAAAAAGAGTTAATACCTATTCTTCTCAAACTTTGCCAAAAAATAGAAAAGGAAGGAAAACTTCCAAATTCATTCTAGGTGGCCAGCATTATTCTGATCCAAAACCAGATAAAGACACCAGAAAAAAAGAGAACATCATATTTCTGATGAACATAGATGCAAAAATCCTTAACAAAATACTAGCAAATCAAATCCAACAGTACATTAAAAAAATCATTCACCGTGATCTAGGGGGATTTATTCCTGAGATGCAGGGGGTGGTTCAGTATTATAAACCAATCCACATGAAACATCACATCATTAATAGAAAGGATAAAACCACATGATCATTTCAATAGTTGGAGAAAAAGCATTTGACAAAGTACAACATACATACATGATAAAAAACCCTCAACAAAGTAGGTGTAGAGGAAATATACCTCAACATAATGAAGGCCATATATGAAAAACCCACAGCTATCATCTTCAATGGGGAAATGCAAGAGTTCTTCCACTAAGGTCAGGAACAAGACAAGGATGTTCACTCTCATTACTTTTATTCAACATAGTACTGGAAGTCCTAACCACAGCAGTCAGACAACAGAAAGAAAGAAAGGCATCCAAATTGGTGAGGAAGAAGTAAAACTTCACTATTTGCAGATGACACAATACTATAATAGAAAACCCGGAAGACTAGACTGATAAACAAATTCAGTAAAGTTGCAAGATACAAAATCAGTGTGCAGAAATCTGTTGCAGTCCTATGTACTAATAATGAAGCAGCAGAAAGAGAAAGTAAGAAAACGATCTCGTTTATAATTGCACCAAAAGAATAAAATACCTGGGAGTAAACTTAACCAAAGAGGTGAAAGCCTGTACTCTGAAAAGTATAAAACATTGATGGAAGAAATTGGAGATGACACAAAGAAATGAAAAGACCTTCCATCCTTGTGGATTGCAAGAACAAATATTGCTAAAATGTCTGTATCACCCAAAGCAATCTACACATTTAATGCAATCCAAATCTAAATACCAACAGCATTTTTCCCAGAACTAAAACAAGCAGTCCTAAAATTTGTGTGGAACCACTAAAGACCCTGAATAGCCAAAGCAATCTTCAAAGAGAAAACAAACAAAACAAAACAAAAAAAGCTAAAGGTATCACAATTCCAGAATTCAAGTTATATTACAGAGCTGACAGAATCAAAACAGTATGGAACTGCCACAAAAATAGACACATAGATCAATGGAACAGAATAGAAAACCCAGAAATAAACTCACAATTATATGGTCAATTAATCTATGACAAAGCAGGAAAGAATATCAATGAGAAAAAGTCTATTCAACAAATGGTGTTGGGAAAACTGGACAGCAACATGCAAAAGAATGAAACTGGACCACTTTCTTACACTATATACAAAAATGAATTCAAAATGGATTAAAGACCTAAATGTGAGACCTGAAACCATAAAAATTCTAGAAGAGAACACAGTGATTTCTCTGACATCGGCTATTGCATGGTTTTTCTAGATATGTATAAATGTAAAAAGAAAAAACAAACAAAACTATTGAGACTACATCAAAATAAAAACCTTCTGCACAGTGAAGGAAAAAACAAAACTAAAAGGCAACCTAGTGCATGGGAGGAGATTTTGCAAATGAGATATCTGATAAAGATATGCAGCACATATCTCCAAAATTTGTGAAGAACTTCTAAAACTCAACAGCCAAAAATCAAATAATCCATCTTAAAAATGAGCAGAAGATATGAACAGACATTTCTCCAAAGAAGACATACAGATGGCCAACAGACACATGAAAATATGCTCAACATCACTCATCATCAGGGAAATGCAAATCAAAACCACAATGAGATACCACCTCACACCTGTCAGATGTCTAAAATCAAAAGCACAAGAAATAACAAGTGTTGGCTAGGTTGTGGTGAAAAAGCACCCCTCTTGCACTTGGTAGAAATGCAATCTGGTGCAACCACTGTAGAATAAAGTATGGAAGTTCCTCAAAAAGTTAAAAATAAAACTACTCTATGATCCACGAATTGCACTACTGGGTGTTTACCCCCAAAATATAAAAACACTAATTCAAAGGGATACAAAGGGATATATGCACCACTATGTTTATTGCAGCATTAGTTATGATAGCCAAAGTGTGGATGCAGCCTAAATGTCCATTGATAGATGAATGGATAAAGAAGATATGATATATATACAAATGGAATATTATTCAACCATAAAACAGAATGAAATTTTGCCATTTGCACTAACTTGGATGGAGCTAGAGAGTATAATGCTAAACAAAAAAAGTCAGAGAAAGACAAATACCGTATGGTTTCACTCATATGTGCAATTTAAGAAGCAAAACAGATGAGCAAAGAAAAAAGAGGGAGAGAGAAACCAAAAAACAGACTGTTAACTATAGAGAACAAACTGATGGTTACCAGAGGGGAGGTGGGTGGGGGAATGGCTGAAATAGATGAAGGGGATTAAGAGTACACTTATGATGAGCACTGGATAATGTATAGAATTTGTGAATCACTATATTGAACACTTGAAACTAATATAACATTGTATGTTACCTATACTGGAATTAAAAGACTTAAAAGTGGAAACCTGTCCTCTAGCACACCAATGGACTCAAACTTAGGAGCTGCACAAAGTTCATTCTTATGTCCTAATAGTAAAATTAAAGTCAAGGTTTGTATAATATATTCAATATATTGTGGTTAACCCCTGGGGAAGTGGGAACAACGGGTTCTGATATAGTCTCATTTGAAAAAAAATTAGAATAAATTGAAAATATATAAATTGAGAAGTTTCACATCTAATTATAACTTTGTCTACTCACTTACCCCCTGTTCCCATAGAGCTCTGTTTCTTATGGGTCCTATTTTTTTATGCAAATATCAACAAATGCAAATATATCATCCTATTTGTCTCATTTCTTGGACAAAATGTATTTTCATATTGTTTTAAAACCTGAGACATCATGCAATGTAATATACACATTTTTAATGTATCCCCAAGTAAGAAAAAAATTCTCGCAATTAAAATGTAACATGACCTTGATTATGAAGTGCATCACAATGCCAGAAATGTGAGTTGTGAATACATTCCTATCTTAGAGTACAGAAATATGATATGCATTCTCAGCTACACATCACTCTTGTCATTTAACAATATAACCTGAATGTCTTTGAATTGCAGGCCTTCTTTATCCTTTTTTTTTTTTTTTTTTTTTACAGGTACATAAGATTTCATAGTGTGATGGTAGCCTGGTTTAATTTGGCTCCTATAAGTGGATACTTGCTATATGTTCTTGTCTTTGCAACTTTGTGCATAGGTCATTTTTTATGCATTGCAGACAAAACTACAGTATAAATTCCAGAAGAGATTGCTGGCTTAATGATAATCACATTTGTAATTTTTATAGCTTTTACCAGAAAGTATGGTTTTACCACTGTATTTCCCACCAACTGCATGAAGAGTATGTTGTCAAACTTTGGGGTTTTGCCAGTAGAGAAGTGAGAAATGGTATTTCATAGTCGTTCTAACTTGTACTCCTTCAATAAGGTCAAGAATATTTTCTTATGTTTAAGAGCCATTGGGTTTTCTTTTTCCACAAACCATTCATGTTCTCTATTAGCTTGTTCATTTTTTATTATTTATTTCTAGAAACTCTTTATACTTAGGGAGATTAGCCTTTTCTCTCTGGTATGAGTTGGAATCTTTTTTTTTTCTCAGCTTGTTATTGATTCTTTACCTTCTTTTTTAAATATGAAGATGTTATTCATTTTTTTTTAACTTTTATTTATTTTTGAGACAGAGAGAGACAGAGCATGAACAGGGGAGGGTCAGAGAGAGGGAGACACAGAATCTGAAACAGGCTCCAGGCTCTGAGCTGTCCGCACAGAGCCCGACGCAGGGTTCGAACTCATGGACCGCGAAATCATGACCTGAGCCGAAGTCAGCCGCTTAACCGACTGAGCCACCCAGGTGCCCCGAAGATGTTATTCATTTTTAACGTCAGGTTGCTCAAATTTCTCTTTTTGGCTTCTAGAATTTGAGTCGTAGATTATAAAGGAATTTTCCATGTTTTCTTCTAGAAATGTTATGGCTTTTTAAAAAACATTTTGTGTAGGCTTATACTTTGGTAACCACCAATGTCCCATGTATCCAGATACTCATACCCTGTTTAATCTCTTTCAGTACTGACTCTGGACTGGGGCTCTCACTCTGTTGACTAATGAAATATGTTTGAAGTGATGCTTTGTCAGTTTGAGACCTAGTCCTTAATTAAACTGGCAGTTTTTTTTTTTTTTTTTTTTTTTTTTTATCTTGGAAACTTACTATTTAAGCATTCCTGAGTACCCAACCACCATGTTATAAGGCAGCCCCAGCTGAGAGGCCCATTTCAAGGAGAACCAGCACCAGCAGACGGTAGCCTCAACTGAGGTTGTCACGTCTCCATGATGTCTCCAGAAGAGAAAGGGGATCCAGGTGTGCTGGACCTTCCATCCCAGGTGGGCTCTCGGTTGAGTCTGCAGTTGACTACAGCCATCTCAGCACACTAACCCGCCAACGGACACTGAGCATACCTTCCCACTAAACACAAAGAATTGTGAGAGATAATGCATTGTTGCTTTAAGCCAGTAAATCGTTTCATATCACCTCAAATCTTAGTGGCTTAACAGAAGAAAAATCATTTGTTTGCTTATAATGTGGGCAGGGCTCGGGAGAGAGAGGGAGAGATAGCAGCAAGATAGCACATCAGGTGAAGCAGCTCCAACATGGGATGGAGAATCCTCTTAAAAGAAGACTTTAATGACAGACTGGGCCATTGGCTAAGAGCTCAGCAGGGGCTGCTGGCGAAGAGATTCAGTTTTCCTCCAAGGCTCCATGTGAGCCTTGTCGTGGCTAGTATGGTAGCTGAGCTTTGAGAGGGAGGAAGTGGCAGCTGCAATTCCTCTTAAAGGCTACGTCTGTTATTTCTACAACAGCACCTTCACTGTATTATATGGGCAGAAGCAATGATAGGATCAGCCTAGATTCAAAGGTATTAAGAAATAGATTGTCCCACCGTTTTATGGAAGAAATGATAAATTTTTGAACATCTTTAATCTATCACATATTAAAATATTCTATCTAAATTTATCTTTTCTCTGATGGCCATTGGGCTTATTCTGTCATCATCTGCTGATAAGTTCTTTTTTCCCGTCATATTTTGAGATGTTCTTGTTACCACATTCTAAAGTCTTATAATTCCTGTGCTTTCTGTTTGCTTTCATAGCTCTGTCCAGACACCACTACCACTTGTTATAAATTTATATGTAATAAATAATATATTTTCACTCTGGTAGGCTAGCTATAATTCTTTGTTTTCATAATTGTGTATCCTTACAGAATTATTTTTAGAAATAAATTTTATAAACAGTTTGTCATATTCTGGAGGAAAAAAGACTATGGTGTACATACTGACATTGAATTAAAATTATAAATTAATTCAGATAGAACTATTGTCTTTATGATTTTCGGTCTTCCTTTTTTTTAAAATATGAAATTTATTGCCAAATTGGTTTCCATACAACATCCAGTGCTCATCCCAACAGGTGCCCTCCTCAATGCCCATCACCCACTTTCCCCTCCCTCCTACCCCCCCGTCAATGCTCAGTTTATTCTCAGGTTTTAAGAGTCTCTTATGGTTTGGCTCCCTTGATTTTCAGTCTTCCTAATCAAGAATATAGTATCTTACCATCTACTTTTGTGTCTTTAAGTAATGTTTTCAAGCTTTTTTCAAATAGGTTTTTTATATTCTTCTTCAAGTTTATAAACACAGACACACATATACAGAGACCTACACACACATCGCTTCTCAGCCTTTTGGCTAAGATCAAGTGCAGAGACATAAACACATATAAAGATCATTGATTTATATTTATTACTTTAACATACTGTATGCTGTACTGTATTCTCTTATTGTTTGGAATAGTATTTTGGTTCGTATTTATGGATTTTTCAGACATACAGTTACATTAACTAAATAAATAGGTTTATTCTTCTTCTAATAATTATACTTCAGATTTATTTCTTGTGTCTAATTATACTGGCTAGTATTATTAGTAGTAATGGTGATAGTGGACACCCTTGTCTTGTTTCTGACTTTGGTGGAAATGTCTTCAGTGATTTCCCATTAAGTAAAATGCTTTTGCCTTGATTGATTAATCTATTTATCCATGGAATCAGTTAAATTATATTTCTTTTTTTTTAAATGTGTATTTATTTATCTTAGAGACAGAGAGAGCGAGAGAGAGGAGGGGAGGGGCATAGAGAGAGGGAGAGAGAGAATCTAAAGCAGGTCCCACACTGTTAGTGCAGAGCTCAAGGCGGGGCTCAATCCCATGAACCGTGAGATCATGACCTGAGCCCAAATCAAGAGTGGGATGCTTAATGGACTGAGCTACCCAGGCGCCCTGATAGCAAGTTACATTTGCATTCTATTGAATGTTTTTATTAAGAATTTATGTTGAATTTACATCAAATGCCTTTTTAATATCTGGGGAAATATGTCATTTTATTCTTTTTTTTTTTTTTTTTTTCAACGTTTTTTATTTATTTTTGGGACAGAGAGAGACAGAGCATGAACGGGGGAGGGGCAGAGAGAGAGGGAGACACAGAATCGGAAACAGGCTCCAGGCTCTGAGCCATCAGCCCAGAGCCTGACGCGGGCTCGAACTCACGGACCGCGAGATCGTGACCTGGCTGAAGTCGGACGCTTAACCGACTGCGCCACCCAGGCGCCCCTGTCATTTTATTCTTAAATCAAGCAATATGTTGTATAGTAATAATATATTTATTTAATCATCCCTATAGTGTTTTAATAAATCCCCATGATCTTAATAAATTATTATTTTAATGTGTTGCTGGAATCTGTTTGCCTATTTAAATTAGAGCTTTGCATCAATATCTAAAGTGATATTGATCGATAGTTTTCCTTTTTGTGTATGTAATCTTTTTCAGCCTTTAGTATTAATATGCTTCTCACTTCACAAATAAGATTTGGAAGTATTCCTCCTAGTTTTCTGCACTGTAGTGTAAATACCATTGGAATTTCTGTTGCTTAAAATTTGGTAGACTTCTTTGTGAAAATCACTGGATTTGCTTTTTAGAGGGCTAACTCTGACATTTTGTTAACTACTTCTGTGGAAATTGTTAGTTTAGATTTTCTATCTGCGAGAATTATCTATGTGATCTAGATTATTAAAATTATTTTTATAATATGATATATACATATAAACTCCTAAAGAATCTGTTATTTTACAAGGTGAAATTAAGCTAGAGGTAAATAACAGGACTTTAAATAGGAATTGCTATATATTTAGAAATTAAGGAATCTGTAAATAACCTATGGGTCCTAGATAACATTATAATAAAAATTAAAGAATATTTTGGATTGAATGGTAAATAAAATACAACATATTAACATTTTGTGCCATGCAGCTAAAGTAGTGCTTACCAAGAAATTGGTAGTTTTAAATGCTTACATCAGAAGAGATAAAAGGTTTGGGGCACCTGGGTGGTTAAGTGTCCAACTCTTGATTTCAGCTCAGGTCATGATTTCAACAGTTCATGAGTTCGAGCCCCTGTTGGGCTTCTCACTGGCAGAATGGAACTTGTTTGGGATTCTCTCTTTCTGTTCCTCTGCCCCTCTCCCACACACTTTCTCACTCAAAATAAATAAATAAACATTTAAAAAAAAGGTAAAAGGCTGAAATCAGTGATATGAAGTGTCCATATCAAAAATTAGGAAAAGGATAAATTAAAGCCAAGTAAAATGGATGGAATGAAATTAAAAAAGTAATGGAAGGAATGGAATAAATAATAAAAATAAAAGCAGGAATTAATGAACTGGAAAATAAAATACAAGGGACACCTGGGTCACTCAGTTGGTTGAGCTTCTGACTGGTGGGTGATCTTGGCTCAGGTCATGATCTCATGGTTCATGAAATCAAGCTCCACATCGGTCTTTGCACTGATAGCATAGAGCCTGCTGGGGATTCTTTCTCTCCTTCTCTCTCTGTCCCTCCCCGGCTCCTGTCTGTCTCACTCTCTAATATAAATAAAAGTAAACTTAAAAAAAAAAGAAAATACGGTAAGGAGATCAATGAATCTGTAAGTTGATTCTTTAAAAAAATTAACCAAACTGATAAATCCCAAGGAAGACTAATCAAGGAGTCTTCAAGGTCTTTACAAATGCTGTTCTCTCCACCAGAAATGTTGACCTTAGTCTGGTTTCTTCTTTTTCTCATCTGTCAATGATTATTCATCTTTCAGATCACAGTTCAACTGTCACTTTCTTAATGAATATTTATCTCACTCTCCCAGATGAATTTAGAGTGTCCTATTGAATGTATTAATTTAGTAAATTTGGGTTTCCTTTTAGTAAGCTAGGAAGTCTTTAGGTTTTATGCATGAATTTTACAATATGATTTAGGCTTTTAAAAGATTGCTTTATACTCCCCGGAGTGATCTATAGATTCAACACAATCCATAACAGATTCCTAGCTTACTGAAGAAATTGGCAAGTTGATCTTAAAATGCAAAGGAACCACAATAGTCTTGAAAAGAATAAGTTCGAGGACATACATTGCCTGATTTGAAAACTTACTACTAAGCTACAGTTATCAAAATAGTGTGGTGCTGTCATAAAATGATATAGGCCTATATACATCAGGGGAATAGAACCGCGAGTTGCGAAATACACTCTTACATTTATAGTCCATTGTGTTTTGACAGAGGTGCCAAGACAATTCATTTGTGGACAAATGTCTTTTCAACAAATTGTGCTGGGACAGCTGCATATCCAGATGTAAGAGGATAAATTTGGATCCTTACAATGCAAAAATTTAACTAAAAATGCATCTTGGACATTAATGTAAGAGCTAAAACTGTAAAACTCTGAAGAAAACGGAAGAATAAATCTTAATTACCTTGGGTTAGGCAAGTGATTTTTTAGGTATATCTCCAAAAGCTCAAGTGACAAAAGAAAAAAAGTAATAAATTGGAGTCCATCAAAATGAAGAAATTTTTCACTTTTTTTTTTTTTTAGAAATTTTGCACTTTAAAAGACACTATCAAGAAACCAAAAAGGCAACTCACAGAATGAAAGAAAATATTTGTAAATCTCATATTTGATGAGGATATAGTGTCTAAAATATATAAAGAACCTTTATAGCTTAATAATGAGATAAATAACCCATTTTAGAAATGGGCAAAGTATTTGGACATTTCTCCAAAGAACAAATATGAATGACCTCTGAGCATTTTAAAAGATGCTCCACATTAACACCATTAGGGAAATGCAAGCCAAAACCACAATGAGACTGGGGGCTGGGCGTGGAACTTGTTGCTAAAATGGTATGGAGCCTCTATCTGGAGTGATAAGAAATATTGGGAAAGAGTGATTGTCACACAACATTGTGAATGTAATTACTTCCATTGAAATATATGCTTAAAATAGTTAACGATGGCAAATTCTGGTATGTATATATCTTGTCACAATGAAAAAAATAGTAAATGTGTACACACAGCCACACGATGAGGTGACATTTCATAACCACTGGGATGGTACCATAAAAAAGACAGATAAGGGGCACCTGGGTGGCTCAGTCAGTTCAGCGCACGACTATTGATTTCGGCTCACATCATGATCTTCCAGTTGATGGGCATGAGGCCTGTGTCAGACTCTGCAGCGCTAGCCCAGAGCATGCTTGGGATTCTCTCCCTCTGTCTCTGATGCTGCCCCTCATTACTTTTTAAAAAATAGTAAGTGTTGGCAAAGATGTGGAGAAATTGGCAGTCTCATGCCTTGTTGATGGGAGTTTAAAGTGGTGGGGCTGTTTTGGAAAATAGTTTGTCATTTTCTCAAAATAGTTACCACATGACCCAGCAATTCCATTCCTAGGTATCTGCCCAAGGGAAGTGAAAAAAATGTCCACACAAAGATGTGTGTGTGTGTGTGTGTGTGTGTGTGTGTGTGAATATTTATAGCAGCACTATTCGTAATTGTCAAAAAAAAAAAGGGGAAATGATCCAATTATCCATCTAATGGATACCTAGTGTTGGATGTAGGAATTAAGATTGCAAACAGGCAGGAGATTGCTTTTGGTGCAATGGAAATGTTCTAATATTAGATGACGTGGTGATGGTTGCACAACTCTCCAAATACACTAAAATCCATTGGATTCTACATTATGGCGAATTTTATGGTATGTATATTGTATTGCAGTTAAATTGTTAAAAGAAAATCAGATAGCTTTGGCTACTGTGTGGGTAGTTGAAGTAGGGAGACCAATTTAGTAGCTAGAGTACTAATCCATGAAGAGATGATAATGATTTGAACTAAGTAGATGGTAGTGGAGATAGAGAGACCGAGATAAATTTAGGATTTGTTTTAGAGGCAGAGTATATAGTACTTGAAAGATTGGATATAATGGGTGATGGAAAGAGATAGACTGGGTTTCACTAAATGACCTATGGTTTTGTCTTCAACAACTGGGTACATGGTGGTACCACAACCTGAAATGATAACAACTAGGACAGAAAAAATTAGGCAGCAATGAAAAACACTAATTAGTCTTGTTAAGTTTCAGATACCTGATAGAGGCATTCAAGGGGAGAGGTCATACAGGAAACTGGACAGAAAGTCAGTTGGGTATACAAGTCTGGGTTTCCAGAGAGAGGTCTGGACTGAATATATACATTTGTAAACGTTGCCATAAAAAAGCTTCTTAAGACCTAAGACTGGATGTTGTTTGCTAGGAATTGTTTTATGAGTAGGGGTCACAGTGTCTTTGGGGACTTCACAGTTCAGTGATGAAATATACTCAAAGAAGTGGGCACATGCAAAGTGTACTAAAATTCACCACCATGTGGAAGATTACAAATAGGCCTGACCAAAGTGGTAGTATTTGAACTATCCAGAAGCACACATTTATTCAGTGGAGAAATTGGTTAGGATGCTTTTCCATGTCAATATGGGTAGAGGAAACGCCCTTGGAAAATACTGCAAGATATGAAAGTACCCATTGTTTTCAAAATACTGAAGAATCCAGTGTGGATGTGTAAGTTGAAAGATGAAGCAAAAAAATACTTTGTGTCTGATTATAGAAGTTATGACAGGCAAGGAAGAAAAATGGAAACAGAATTAGATAAATCATTTAAAGCCATATGTAAGAATATATATTATCTGAATTATTCCTGACAAAAAAATGATGCCATTTCTCCTACTTTTGATAAGAAACTGTAGCCTCCATATATGTCTATAATATCCATGTATACATGCAGTATGTGGATGCCTTGCTTTTATGTTTTTCAGGAAAAATGCTTATAGTTGCCAGTATTATTTCACAGATGTAAGTTCTTTCAAATTTACATTGTTTTTATGAACTTCTATCAAGAGTCTGGTTTACCATTATCAAGAGCACTTTAATAACAGATCTTCTCAATCTTTTATATTTTTTCTGTAACCTTTCAGAACATATAGCTGAAATTCCTTGATAAATGCATTATATCATGTTCTTCTATCTCAATTACATTCAAATTCTATATTATTTTGGACACCAAATGTTTTTCAGTTGATTTTTGTATGAAGATTTCCAGTAGCCCCAGAAACTCCCTGGCCCATGCGTACATCAAAGCCAGTTAAAGTTTCTCAACCCTGTTCTTGACAAATAACTTTTCTACTCATAGTGGGGTGCTTGATAAGACAAAAATGTCTATCTCTCTCTTCCTTGCTTATTCATTTTAGACATAATCTATTTTTTGTAGATACTTAGAAGCATTTCTAAATTAAATTCCTAAATAAGCAGATATAAATCATTTTGAAATGGCCATAACTTGTGGGAACTTATGATAATATTTCAAAACAATATATAGCACTGTAGGTCTGGTGCTTAATTTTAAAGGGAATAATTCAGTATAATTTATAGATGCCATTTAAAAATAGAATTATAATAAACATTGCTGCTTTTTTCTTGAACCTGATAAGCTCTTTGTTTTAATGAAAATTGCTTAAATATACCCTATCTCAAGAATTTATAAAATATACTATTTTAAAACATCAGATTTTGAGATTTAGGCAGAGTATATAATATATACTCATCTTTTTCTACTTAATGTGCATTTTAGAAAATGTATATTGTTAATGAGCCATGTACTTTGAAGTCATTTTGTTTACTAAGCTAGAACTGAGATCTGAGCAATTATGTGTATAGTAAAACCTTTAAAACCAGAATGCATTGCATTAAAGAATGCTCATGTTCATTTGCAGTGAAGTAGAGAAAAGTCTAAGAATTTTGCCCTACCTACGATTAAGTTGAGAAGCAAATTCTGTGTACATTGTTGCATTTATTATTATCTGAATGTCTGAATGTTTAATTTTGACATCTGGAGTGTTTTTCCACATGTTTTATAATGTGTTTTACTCTCTTTTCATTGTTGATCACATAGCCATTTTCAATTCCTCTTAGTGTTTTTCAAAGTGTTAGAAACCTGTTTTTTTTCTTTTTTGCGTGTTAATGACATCTCATTGCCCCAACTATATTTTTACAAACATCCTAGATGTAGAATTCAGGTAGGCTTAAACCCACTAAAAGTGATTTCCTTACATTTTTAGTACTTTCCATGTAGAGGATTTTTGCAGATGATTAGACCATTAATATTGAGTGTTGAGGAATTATGACTCTATCATTCCAGCTGATAGTAAATTGAACAGTAATGGCCATGGGAAATGACAAATAATAAAAAAAAGTATCTCTAAGATACTCTAAGAGTTGTGATGTTGGATACTGGGAAAAATGAATAATGTAGGATAAAATTAGCCCATGACTATAACATAAAAATAAAATATATTTAAAAATTATCAACATGCTTATGATCTATATAAAGTATAAGCTAAAATCTTCTAATAATGTCAAAGAATTGTGTGCAGTGGTTATTAGTTGTATGAAGCTGGAGGAATATTTGAATGATCTATTTAAAATCAATTACTCTTGGGGCGCCTGGGTGGCGCAGTCGGTTAAGCGTCCGACTTCAGCCAGGTCACGATCTCGCGGTCTGTGAGTTCGAGCCCCACGTCAGGCTCTGGGCTGATGGCTTGGAGCCTAGAGCCTGTTTCCGATTCTGTGTCTCCCTCTCTCTCTGCCCCTCCCCCGTTCATGCTCTGTCTCTCTCTGTCCCAAAAGTAAATAAAAAACGTTGAAAAAAAAAATAATAAATCCTAAGCGATTCTTTAAAAAAAATAAAAAAAATAAAATAAAATCAATTACTCTTTTAGCAATAATCTTGGGCAAACAGCCCTAACCATCTTTCAAAAGGGCTACCTAGACCAGTATAGGGATTATCATATTTATTCACAGTCTTTTATCATTATATCCTTGCTTTGTCATTGGATTTTCATTTGCTTAATGAAGAAAACACTTTGAATTATCATAGGGACTATATTTCATTATTTAGCCCTTTGACAGTAATTGTGTAAGAGCTCCAGACCTCACACAGCTGGTCTTAAATTCTTATTGTATAGGGACCACTTTCAAATACTTTCAGAAAGACAAATGAAGTTTCCTTCTCTTCTTTATTATTTGAAATGTTTGGGAGAAGATATTTCCTGGGCCCAGTTAATCTATACACACTTGTGGCTATCTTTTTGGCAATATATTTTTGACAGAGATTTAACAGCTGTCATTAATTTTGATTTTAAATTTGAGTGACATTGTTTTGAATTGAATTTGCTTATGTAACACATAATTTTTCCCAAAGCCTTTTGAATCAAAAATGTCAGAGAGGGTATTGATGAGCGATGAGCCTGTTAACCTTCCAGCAGGAAGGTCAGGAGTCCACAGTCAGGAAGTTTTAGCCGACACTCCATTTGGCAATAGGCCATCTCCTTTGCTGCTTTTATCATTTTCTGTGTGAAGCTAAATTATAGCTGACACAGCTCAGTGTTGGTTCCCTGTAAAAGTGCCCTAATGGAGCAGCTTACTCTAGCACTGTGAAATTCACAGTAGAGAATATACTGTAGCAAAATAAATGAATTCATTGTTGTGCTAGTTAAATTGAAAGTATTGACTCTACCAGCCTTAAGAATAAATCTGAATTATAAAGGGTCTGATTGTTAAACGACTGCAATCATTTATTGCCATAGGCCACAAAAATCAAAAAGGTCTAAGTGCTTCTTTTGGACAGAGATGCAGAGAGTAATCTTAAATGAATGCATATCCTAACAAGATTAGTAGGCTTTTCCTGGCACATGGACTGTACTTTTGTTCATCACGTCCAACAGGCTTTCTCTTCAGTTTCACCCTATTTGTATCCTGATATTCAGTTCTTTGCTTTAGCACTTTGCTTTCTTTGTGTGTATTCACCTTTGTTTGCCTTATTATTGTTTATTTATTTATCTGTGCTTTCCATTATCTGTGTTATAAATTCATTGCCTATCCAGTCAGTAAGCAGATATAAAAAGAAAAATGGGGAATGGAGTGGGGAAAGGACAAGAGGATATTTGGGAACGATAATCAAATCTTGTACAGTACATGTTCTCACACATACAAACTTCCCTTCTTTTTATATATAAAATTCACTCACTGCCCGGCTACCTCCTCCAGGAAGAAACTCAAATGTCTCATCTAATTGTTTAATAACGTTGAAGTAAAAATGCCTGTGTCCTAGCCCCGTCTCCCTCCACATTCAACCATCTGGTGAAGTGGGACAAGGTAACCGTAATAAGCACTTCCACTGGAAAGGACGGAAGTCATAACAGCAGTCTCTGAACACAGCATTTCTAAACTGTTATTGGTTCAATGTTTTACCATCCCCCTTTCTATGAGTAAGCTATCTTTGCTTATGTTTTCTGGGAGCAATTCTCTAGTTCATTGTTCCCAGCTCTTGGTTCTATCCTCTGGGAAATCTCTGTGTTTTCATTACCTTGCTTGGTCTTATCTGAAGAGGGTATTGCCAAATCTACCTTCTTGAGAGCCTGAGTATTGAGTCTGAAACTGTGAAGGATTTAATGTTACTGTACTTGCACAGATACGCATATACCTATACACACTCACAGACCTATATACATATACATATATGTATACATATATACACATATGCATGCATATGTGTATAGGTATGTGTATACATGTGCATGCATATATATTTGTATATATGTGCCCCCCACACACACACACACTGGTTCAGAGACAGACCGTTCACACAGATGCTGTATCCTGTCCCCCTATGCCTCATTTTTCCACAAGGCAACACAGAGAAAACCTGATGTATTTTGCATATGCAGTGGAGTTTGTAACACAAGAGAAATTATGAATGTTGGAGCTTCTGTAGAGCAGCTGGCACATGTGACCTTCCCCTCCAGATACGGAGAGACGTACTTTTGCTCTGGATTATAAATGAAGATCTCTGAGGGGGATATTCCTAAATCTTCTTGGAGGTCTCCTTTTTTAGCTTCTAAGATTTGTTTAGTGTTCAGTCACCCTTTAACCAAGGCTGCCAGTAATATATTTTTTTTTCCAAAAGCCTTGATTGTGCAGATGCATGAAAATATTCAAGGAGCGTTGTTTCCTGACATTGAGAAGTTTTCTCAGCCTATCGCCTTCCTGGAAGGTGGGCCTCCAAAGATGGTCCTTTTTTTTTCTAACTACTTTCTTTAAATATAATTCATACACTATACATTCCACCCAATTAAAGCATAGATTTTAGTGGTTTTTATATATTCACAATGTAGCTGTCACTGTAATTTTAACACATTTATATCACCTCTCCCCCCAAAAAACCATATTCGTTAGCAGTCACTCCCCATTTTTCTCACTTCCTTTTTCTACCAAGTTCTAAGCATCACCTGTACTATCTATCTCTATGGATTTTCCCATTCTGGACATTTCATGTAAATGAAATCATACAATATGCGGTCCTTGTGACTGGTGTCTTTCCCTTAGTATAGTATTTTCAGCATTCATCAATGTTGTGGCATATATCACTACTTCATTTCTATTTATTGTTGAATAATTTTAAATACGGTCTTTTCATTTCTCCAGCAGTCATAGTCTCTTTTCATCCAGAATGGTGGTACTCGTGATGGCACAAAGACCTCAAAAACATTTGTTTTCATTGTTACTACTGCCTGTTTATTTCATTACAGTCAGCTTCGTGTGCCTACTCATAGTTCTTTACAGGAAATGCCAGTATCTGATGTCTGTCTGTCTGTCTGTCTGTCTGCCTATCTATCTATCTATCTATCTATCTATCTATCTATCTGTCTATCATCTATCTATCTAAATACAGCTACTTCTTTGAGCTTATGCATTTTCTTTGGTATATTTTTGATCTGTCTTACCTTAGACATTTTGTCCAAGTGAATGGATTTACTGGGGACAATCTTTTCCAACCAGAGACTATAATAAAGGCATGCCATGTCACTGAATTTCTGACCTCTCAATTTTTTTCTTTCATCTTTTCCCGAAAACAAAACAGTCCTTTTTTGAGCTCAATTTTATATTATATTAACTTATAATTTTTATCGATAATAACTAGTCCACATTAGTAGTATTGTACTTTGAAAACTGGTTGTCCACCACCACATGTTGATTTTACATGAAATAGTTTGTTACCATGCAAAAGATATAGATTTACCAACTGTTTCCACCGTATAACAAGGATTGCCTATTTCTAGCCTCCAATAATACTGACTTCTTATCTACCTGTTAGCCTTTTAAGTCAGTGCCACATATTTTAGTTTAATGTAACAGCACCTGCTTCTAGATACCACTTTTTTTTACATCATTCTTTTTTTTAAAATAATAACAACTCTCAAATCATAGTAGCTAACAAAAACCACTCATGTTATATAATGGTTATGACTGTTAGCTGTGGTCCTGCTCCAGGCTGCAGATTAAGTGTGGGTCTCTTCCACATTCTTTTCATCCTAAGTCTTTTGTGACAGGAGCACTCACATATCTGAAAGGACATGCTTCTTTTGGCAGATGGTAGTAAGAACAGAGATGTCAAGCCAAACCATGCAATTGCATTCAAAGTTCCATCAGGACATTGCATATATCATGGTACCGCCCTTTCACTGACCAAAGCAAGCAACATCATCAAGCTCAAAATTAACAGGAGGGGAAGATGACTTCTAGGACACATGAGGGGAGAAGTGGGTGGCAAGATGAGTATTTATGATCAATAATTCTATCTGCTATTGAAAGAAAGAAAACACGGTCCTTTTTCCTTTGTATCAGTGAGCAACTCTCAGTTTTTAAGAAAATAAATAATCAATGTCCATCAACTGATGAAAGGATAAAAGAGATGTGGTCTATATACATGATGAAATACTACCCGGCCATAAAAAAGAACAAAATCTTGCCATTTGCTATGATGTGGATGGAGCTAGAGAGTATCATACTAAGCGAAATAAGTCAGTCAGAGAAAGACAAATACCATATGATTTCACTCATATGTGGAATTTAAGAAACAAAACAAACAAGCAAAGGGGGAAAAAAAGAGAGGTTTAATTATAGAAAACCAACTGGTGGTTACCAGAGGGGACATGGGTGGAGGGATGGGTTAAATAGGAATGGAGATTTAGGAGCGCATTTGTGATGAGCACAGGGCATTGTATGGAAGTGTTGAATCAGTATATTGTACACCTGAAACTAATATTGCACTATATGTTAACTAACTGGAATTTAAATGAAAACTTTAAAAAGAAGAAAAAAATGATAGTATCTAAGAAGATTTTTAACTGTTTCAGAATATCTGTGTGGCTTACTGCTACATTTGATAGTTTTATAGGAAAAGTAATCCCTTTTCTGTTGTGGAGTTAAACGTTTATTTCAAATATGGGCTGATATATTTATGGTAAACATTGAAAGTGACTAAATTATTGGGATCTGAAAAAACAATGTTCTTGAAAATTGTTTAACTTCTAAATCAAACACAGTATGGCTTCATTTTATCGTTTGTCTGAATCCCATTAAGAAACATTAACTCCTATGCCACTTTTAAAATTAATTAATTTAGTGTGTAAGTTTGTATATTTATTTATACAATCCAGTTAACATATAGTGTGACGTTAGTTTCAGATGTACAATGTAGTGATTCAACACTTCCATACAACACTTGGTGCTCATCACAGCAAGTATACTGAATAATCTCCACTGCCTATTTAACCCATCCATATGCCATTTTAGAATATTACAAATATTTGGATGTGTGCCAGTCCATAACTTTCACTGAGGAAAGAGCTTAGTTTGGGGACACAAAATTGATCTGAATTTTATTTTTATTCTAGACAGTGTTGCATAAAATCAAATGATTCTAAACTTTTGATTTTAGCAGATTACTAACAGATTTATTTTAGTGTTATATCTGTTTACACTAAGATGGTAAACCACGTATCAGTTTTCTGATTTTAAAATTACTTTTTATTAAAAGAGAATATTAAAGTAAAGTTTGAAAACACCACAAAACAAATCATCATAATCCTATCACCTCACCACAAATGTCTATTTACATATATATCTAATGTATTGTTTGGATCATTGTATATGTGGAAATTTATACTATTTTTTAATCAACAACATATAATAAACATTCCCGGTACTTCTATATTTTCATGATAGAGTTTTATCAATTATATCTAAAATTTTCATCGAACCAAAATTGGTGTTAGCATTTTTTTATATTATTCTGAGATTGTTGGTAAATGGGTAATTTTGTCCTCTAAAATAAATATTTTGCTCACACTTATTATTGTTATCTTGTTTAATAGTGAAGATTTAATTTATTGTCTTACCTTTTCTCCAGGTAGTATGTGATTATTTTGCTCAAAAAATATATATACTTTCCATGTTGTCACAAATGGCGAGATTTCATTCTTCTTTAGGGCTGAGTTATATTGCATAGTGTATGTATGTGTATATGTATGTATGTATATACACATATACATATACACATACATACACATATATACATATATGCAAAAATGTATATATGTATATATGTATACACACACACACACACACACACACACACACCCCGCATCTTCTTTATCCATTTATCTATTGATGGATCTTTAGGTTACTTCTATATCTTGGCTACTACAAATAATGCTGCAATAAACATAGGTGTACATATATCTTTTCAAGTTAGTGGTGTTTTTTTTTTTTTCCTTTGGCAAAATGTCTATTCAGGTCCTCTGCCCATTTGTTAGATTTTTTTTTTTTTTGGTGTTGAGTTGTTAAGTTCTTCATATATTTTGAATATTAACTCCTTATCGAATAAATCATTTGCATACATCTCCCATTCACTAGGTTGTCTTACATGGATTGACCTGGAGGTTATGATGCTAAGTGAAATAAATTCAACAGAAAATAAGCAAGTACCATATGATTTCCTTTATATGTACAATTTAAAACAAAACAAAACAACATAAACAAAAAACCCAGAGTCTTAAGTACAGTGAACAGACTGGTGGTTGATGGAGGGGAGGGGAATGGAGGAGGGAGTGGGCAAATACAAGAAGATTAAGAAGTACAAACTTCCAGTTATAAAATAATTTAGTCAGGGAGATGAAAATACAGCATAGGGAATATAGTCAATAATATTGTAATAACATTGTATGGTCATAGGTGGTGACTATATTTACTATGCTTAACATTGAGTAATGTATAGAATTGTTGAATCAATATGTTGTAAACCTGAAACTAATATAACACTGTATGTCAATTATGCTTCAATAATGAATTAAAAAACCATTAGCAGCCAAACATTACACAGAAAAAAATGGAGTCAGAATCTTTATTTCATAGTTCTAATAAGAGTATTTATGAATAGTTCAAATCAAGGGGTTAATTGCCTTGCATTTGCATAAAACAAACTACATTTGGCTGCTAAAATGTCTGTATAAATATTAAATTTAATCTATTTAAATGACCCGAGAGATGAGTTTTCATACCTTGCTATGAAATACACTCTAAAACATATAATTTAGTCAATAAGATTCCAGATATCTTTGTTTTTAATGTATTTATATCAGCTGTAATATCATTCATATTTACTTTTGTTGACTTAGAAGGAATAAAACTTGTACTTTCATATAACTATGAATGATTTATAATCTTTCTAGAAGAGGAAGAATCACTTAGCCCATCCTTGATATTTGAAAGCAATAAATGCTTCACGATTCTAAAAACTACATGATATCATATATGAATTAAATCTTATAAATACAATATTACTTAATATTTCTTATTCACCCTTAAATGTTACATATTATTTTACTGATATATTTTTATATACATTTTAAGCTAAATTTTAGCAGATTTTCAGCCCATTTTATTTTCCCCTCTGGGGAAATTTCACCTTTGGGTTAGATGAAGAGGCTTGTGTAGTGTGAATCAGGTTGGGTCTTAATTTGCATTTTGTCACCAGGGACTTTAGAATAAGGAAGTGATTCTTCAGTAACCCTATTTCTATGAAATCCTCCAGGTCCCTGAAGGGGTCACCAGGCGATTTATGGGTCCAAATCAGAGTAGAGTTCTGAGAATTTATCCTTCAGTCATCTCCCCTTTTCAGTTCTCTAGTAACGGGTGCTTAGCAATTCTTCCTTTGATTTTTCTTTTTAAATCTTTCTTTATTAGTTCTTTATGCATCTTTCTGTTGAAGTACAGTTTGCATACAGAACAGTAAGCAAATAGGAAGCATATAGCTTGTTCACAGAATGAACACTCCTGTGTAAGCACTTCCATCTACATTTATGAAGGGCAAAGAAGTGCCATGGAACGTCCCCTCAGACTGAGAAGGTAGAGCTCCCTCTCAGTCACAATCTGCTGCAAAACAGTGACTATTCTGATTTTTTCACTGAAATCATCTATGGTTACTCTGGGTGTTGAATTTTTCTCCCGTTCTTTCTTTCTTTCTTCTTTCTTTCTTTCTTTCTTTCTTTCTTTCTTTCTTTCTTTCTTTCTTTCTTTCTTTCTCTCTTTCTTTCTTAAGTTTAAAAGGGGTCATTATGAGACACTGACATCATCTATAAAATAATCATTTATAACTGGAAAACATCGAGTATAAATGAAATGTTTTTACTTTGAATTTAGAACTCCATGTGATATGTAGTATTACATTTCTAATCAAAATAGCTATTAAAAACTGCTATACTGTCTTTCATCCAGTATTTTATTCATTTTTGAATTTAAGTTGTTATTTGGTTAATATATTATGAAAATTGTTAAAGCAGTAGTTAAGAGCTCAATTTTATGCAAAAAGAAGTAAACAGGTTTTTTTCCCATGAGCATTTATATATTACACTCCTACTCATTTTATTAAGTAGGTAAAGCTATTTTTCCTTTAAGATTCAGCCATCATGATAACATTTTATTCATTTCATTCTTTTTAGACATGAAAATAGCAATATAGCTGTTCAGATTTTTTATGACTCAGCATTTTATGAGTTGATTTATTCTTCAATTGAAATGTTACAATTTGGGGCGCCTGGGTGGCGCAGTCGGTTAATCGTCTGGCTTCAGCCAGGTCACGATCTCGCGGTCCGTGAGTTCGAGCCCCGCGTCAGGCTCTGGGCTGATGGCTCGGAGCCTGGAGCCTGTTTCTGATTCTGTGTCTCCCTCTCTCTCTGCCCCTCCCCCGTTCATGCTCTGTCTCTCTCTCTGTCCCAAAAAAAAAAAAAAAAAAAAAAAAAAAAGAGAGAAATGTTACAATTTGCCCTCAAGTTGAAAGATTATAATTAATTATAATGGAACACTAATGATTGATAATTAGAATTTGAAATCAAAATGTCAGTATATTTTTTGTGAACCTACTTGAATGGGCTGAGAATTTCACTAATATGTGACAATCACCAATCATAAATACTGCAACACAATTCTAAAGGTAACACTGTCTTTAAGTCATCCTTCATTTTTTTCTCTCTGTGATCTTATAACTAGAAAACAGTTATGAGTTGTAATAAGTGCTATTAGGAACAGTGATAATAGTTTATATTGTGTTTGTATTTGGAAATGAGTCACACATGAATTGCCTCATTATTCTTATTGGAGTCAAAAGGCATAGGTTATCATAAATATATATCCACATACTCTTTTCAACTCATGCTTATAAACACAGTGACATTCACAGATAAATAAAATGAATAATTAGTGGAAAGGAAGGTCTTTATGCTTTTTTATGTCTTAGTAATTTCATGGAACATTTTATAGTAGAGAAAATGGGGTAATATAAAGGAGTAGAAACAGTAATCATGTTCAGTGAGTGGGCAGATTTACTTGACTTACATTGAAGATATTTTTGCAGAGTGGTTTGGTTGGAACTGGGTAAAAGCTAAAGCTAAGACAGTCCTGTAGACCTGTGAATGTCAGATGAATTGACATTTAACATGAGAAACAAGATTGTATGTGAAAAATTACTTTGTCAAGCTTTAAGGTAGTATGAAATTATTAGTTATTATTATTAACCCATTTATTTTTAATATCAGTTTAAAATATTATTTCTAAAGTTTAATATTTTAGGGGCGCCTGGGTGGCTCAGTCGGTTAAGCGTCCGACTTTGGCTCAGGTCATGATCTCACGGTCCGTGGGTTCGAGCCCTGTGTCGGGCTCTGTGCTGGCAGATCAGAGCTTGGAGCCTGTTTCAGATTCTGTGTCTCCCTCTTTCTCTGACCCTCCCCTGTTCATGCTCTCTCTCTGTCTCAAAAATAAATAAATGTTAAAAAAATGTTAAAAAAATAAAAAAATAAAGTTTAATATTTGAAATACTATATCCCAGATCAATCATTCTTTGTCTATAGGATCACACTGTTGGTATCTTAAAATCAAGTTAAATTTATTATACACCATAACTGATATATAATGTTTACATTTATTTATTTGTCTATTTAGTTGACAATAAATATGAACAACAATAGCAAAATTTTATAAAAACAACCATATCCTATTCAACCCTAAATCAGTTTAATTTAGCTTAAATTATCTGTATAAATGATCTCTTTAAACTAAATTAAACTGTGTAATTAAGTTGATTTAGCATTGAAATATTTGGTTAATATGTTAATATATTTATATAATATGTTTTAGGGCTTCTGTGATTCACTAGCTTAACTGAGAGCCTTAAGTCATTTTGGTAAAATAAGGAAAATAAGAATTTCATCTTTTCTATTGAGGAAGAATTTTCCAGCAAACACAAAGGCAAATGTAATCTTACTTTGAAAATAAGTTAATGGTCTATTTTGGGGGGTAAATATAATCAAAATATTTTACTAAGGGATCATTAAATTATTTTTTAAAAAATTTTTAATGTTTATTTATTTTTGAGACAGAGACAAAGCGTGAGCAGGGAAGGGGCAGAGAGAGAGGGAGACACAGAATCTGAAACAGGCTCCAGGCTCTGAGCTGTCAGCACAGAGCCCGACGCGGGGCTCGAACCCACGAACTGTGAGATCATGACCTGAGCTGAAGTCAGACGCTTAACCGACTGAGCCACCCAGGCGCCCTGATCATTATATTATTTTAAAATAAGATCCTGGTTTTCTTCTGTGTTTGCTAGAAAATTAAGCTAGTGAATCACAGAAGTCCTAGAACACAAATAATATTCAAACATGGATTTCAAAACTAGTTAAATACTAATATAGCCATAGTTATAAGAATTCTTACTTCTTTGAATGGCTTAAAAATAAGGTGAAGTGAATGCAATGTAGAGTGATTTTTATCTTTATACCTATCTGTCCTTTTTATAACAAAATTTCAGAAAAGGTATTTTAGTTTTACTAAAAAATATACTCAACTATCATGTGAATTAGAATAGTAATTAAATACAAATGTGGTTTAACCATGTTTAAATTTTGTTATAAAATACTAAAAATATTTTGAAAACATGATCTAAAACATGTTATTTATGCATGTTCTTTTTTTTAAGTTTTATTTTAAATTCCAGTAGTTAACAGACAGTGTAGTATTAATTCCAGGTGTACAGCTTAGGGATTCAACACTTAACTTACACACCTGGCGCTCATCACAAGTGCAAGTTCTCCAAACAAAGATATCCTCATCAATATTATGTTCCGATTTCTGTATTAGGATGAAATGTACTCATGTAACTGAACTTGCAGCCTAGACGTGTGTACATATAATAAGCCTGCAAACACTTTTTGTTGGCCTAAATAGTGTTTTAAAAATTAAACTTTACAGAAAAATTCAGATTTCCACCTTGTATTAAAAAATGGTAAGAATAGGAACATAGACTTAATCCAAAATGACAAATTAACTAGAGGTGAATTGTGCCCATTTCACTCTTCAGAATATCCTAGTTCACTCCTGGCCCTGGCCCTTCTGGTGTTCAGGGGGAATGGAAAGAGATATTTGGAGCCATTTTTATGTGTCGTATATATGGAGTCCCACTCAGAACTTGGAGCGTTTGCTCCTAGGTCAGCTCTCATTTAGGATATCTTTTCTGCTTCATAGATTAGAGAAGCTGGCAGACAGAAAACCCGGCAAATGTTGGCGTATTTTTTTGCTTCTCTTTTTTCCAGGAATAATAGTGCTATTGTGCCTATTTTCCAATATGCAGAAGCAATTCTTCCATACATTCTATTCATTTTTCAAATTGTTTTTGGTAGGAGCATAAATCTGTTTTCTATTAAAGCCAGATGTGGAAATCTTAATTAATTAATTTATTTAAAAAATTATTGTATTTCCATTTGATTTCTAAATGATTCAAAGATACTTCTCCTAAATTGTGAGCTGTGTGTACAAAGAGTCTATGTAATAAAGAAATGTAAAATTTTGAGCTATTTTAATATATTACGTTGCAAAAAATTAACATTTTCCATGTAATATGGGCTCCATGTTAGGGGATGGCTAAGTATTCATGACAACTATTCACCAAATATGTATATTTAGTACCATTTTGTGCAACTTTATAGTCATGTATCAATTTAAATGTTTTTTTACTACAGTTATTATCTCTTTATACTGTCTTGGCTCACAGAGATTGTCTAGGTCGAATATTGCTATCATGTTTTATTCACCAGGAAGCATAGCCTGATCCCTGGAAATAAACTGGCTTGTTGGTTTCCGTCTCCATTTGATGGTAGTAATTTGCCTTACTTACTTATAAATAATGTGCTAGGTCTTGATGATGGATTAGGCCTATCTCTACAGGGATGTACAAATATAACTACTAATAATAGGAACACCACTGTGTAACTACAGTTCGAAAGAGAATAATTTAATGATGCACCTTTATATAGATTAAAAACATTTAGCTTTACATTTCAGAGAACTTTAATGGTAGAGCAGTGAATAATTAAGAGATTTTTTTGAGAGAGAAGAGAGAGTGCAAGCAGGGGAAGGGCAGAGAGGGGGAGAGAGAGAATCCCAAGCAGGCTCCATGCTAACACTGTGGAGCCTGACACGAGGCTCCAGCAAACCATGAGGTCATGACCTGAGCCAAAGTCAAGAGTGGGAGGCTTAAGAGCCTGAGCCACCCAGACTTAAAAGATATTTTAAGATACCTTTTAACACCCAGGTGCCTGGGTGTGTCAGGCATTTAAGCCTCGGACTCTTGATTTCAGCTCAGGTCATGACCTCACAGTTCATAGGGTCAAGCTCACCTCAGGGCTCTGCGCTGATAGGGTAGAGCCTGCTTGGAATTCTCTCTCTCCCTCTCTCTATTGCCCTTCCCCTGCTCACATTTTCTCTCTCTCTCTCTCTCTCTCTCTCTCTCAAAATAAATATATAAAATTTTTAAAAAAATATACCTTTTGGGGTGTCTGGGTGTCTTAGTTGGTTAATCTGACTCTTGATTTAGGCTCAGGTCATGTCGTGAGCTTGAGCCCCATGTTGGGCTCTGTGCTGACAGGGCACAGATCCCGATTAGCATTCTCCCTCTCTCTCTGCCCCTCTCTGCTCCCACTCTCTCTGTCTCTTTCAAAATAAATAAACTTAAAAACATTTTTAAAGATACCTTTTAATATATATTATGTATTTTAATATGTATACTCACACGAATGTACAAAATACACAGGCAAAATATCAGTGGATCTCGTTCATCAAAATATTCAGTCCTTTTATATTGTGGTAGCTATTTCTAAGTTATTTTTGTCTTAATCCCTACAGAATGAGTTATTATATAACTCAGTTTTCCTAAATAAAAATTTGAGTGTTATGATCTCTACTACACTAGCAAGAAATTTAAATACATAATGGCTTGAACAAAAAAGAGTAAAAGAAGTTAACTGACGATATTTTTATCTGAGTTTATCTTATCCCCATGTGTTGAAGTCCAAGATCTATTCTCTGAACATTGAGTGTTCTGGAATAAATTGAAATGTATTAGAGATGATTTTGATTGTCGTTTTGCAAATGTATGATGTTGTGTTTTTCAGAAATATTTTTTTTTCACAGACCCTTTAATTGAGAGGCAAAAGTTCAGATAGCAGTTATACAGATTAGGCTTTGCATATTTGATTCTAGGAATGTACATTTTCAGCATGGTACTCATAGAATTAAATGCACAGCTGCCAAACCGTTAATGGGAACTGCATGCTTAATTTAGTGCTACACTGAAAACATATCCCTTCCTGTTCAATATATTCAATCAAAAAAATTCATTAAGAAGTGTTCTTATCTACTTTTCATTTTCAAGGTACAACAAGAGTCTGTTACATTCCATTAAAAATGAATGTTTAAGTAACGAATTTCAGAAATAAAATATTGACTTTTTGAAGTGCTTTTGGGAAAATTTAATTTATGAAAAAGAAAACTCCTGGAATATGGTTGTAGCATTTCAAGCTTTTTTTTTTTCCTCTGTGCTTGCAATTATTATGCAAATATTATTGCCGTTGCAAAAGGCCTTTGTCATGAATTGCTTTGTAATAGAGCAAGGCTACTGAACACTATTTTTCAAATAGATGTGCCTATGATAGTATTAATACAGAAGACCTGAAGGTAAATTGCTGATGGTAAAAGACTAAACAAATGCATCCACCTCCTTTTTCCCTAAAGTGCCAGAATTAAAGATTTTATCCAAATACCTTAAATTAACTTATTTTTATATTTTCTAGCTATGCCTGTGGTAGTAAATATGAAACAATGACAGTATTCAGCTTTCTTCTTTGTCTGTCACTAAGATGGTGTCATAATGTTTGGAGACAGGCTCTCTAACTGTCAGCATTGTTACAGTTCAGTGGTGCATGACAAAGTGTGAGGGACATTGTCTTCCTGCACTGCTAAATATATTAATGCAGTAATGATATTTCCCGGTGCCTTCTTACTCAAGGTCAAAATAATGAGATTCAACTGTATTTTGTAACAATTTGTTTATTAATCAATGTATTTTCCATTTTGGCCTATTTCCTGATGTTTATTAGGTACTTTCAAAATTTTGAGGCAAATGTATGTTACAACTTAAAGAAGGACTTGTCATTTTTAACCTTTAATTTTATTTTACATAATCAACTATGACTTCTCAATTTATCTTTTAAAATAAGTAAGTAGCATTGTCATTTTTTGTTTTTGTTGCTATCTATGAAGATACAACTGGAGGCAGAATTGGTAAAATTCTAGATTTCTCTGTTGAAATTCTCTCCTGTTTGTGGTTTTAAGAAATATAAAAGTTATCAGGGCGCCTGGGTGGCTCGGTTAAGCATCCGACTTCGGCTCAGCTCATGATCTCACGGTCCGTGGGTTTGAGCCCCGCGTTGGGCTCTGTGCTGACAGCTCAGAGCCTGGAGCCTGTTTCAGATTCTGTGTCTCCCTCTCTCTGTGACCCTCCCCCATTCATGCTCTCTCTCTCTCTGTCTCAAAAATAAATAAACGTTAAAAAAAAATTAAAAAAAAAGAAATATAAAAGTTATGTTATACAATAATTTTTATATGACAGCCACATATTCATTCTGTTTATTCAGTAATCCTCCCTTATTCATATAATTCTTTAAAGTTTTCATCTTTTCTTCACAGGCAACATTTATTTTCATCCTGATACCAGTTCTATGTGGTAGATACTTCAGAAAATATTACCCCCATATTACAGATTGAGTTCAGTTAATACTAAATTCGTACAGATTAAACTTAAAGTTAAGCTTTTGACTCCAATTTTAGTATCCTTCCCTCCATTCCATTCTTATTTGTTTATATGTATTGACAATCTGAAGATCATATAGCACTGGTATAAATATTACAATGTGCTTTTATAGAATTACAAAGTTACCACCTCTGCAATTAAATATTCACTGCTTCTGGTTTAATCTTTCTTAATCACCACTTTTTCAATGTCATTTCTTTACTCAAAAAACGTCAGGGACTCTTTGCCAACCCTATTCCATCTTCATATATCCATAGAACCATTTTCCAAGGGAAACATTTGCTCAGATAAGAGATGCCATTGTTTGTAGATTTTCATTTACTGTAGTTGGTCTCATTTCACTGAGTAGATTACTTGTTGATTACAAATGTTTGCCTGGAATAGTTTCATTTTACTGGTTTAATGGGAACCAGTATATGCTGTTGGTTTAACATCAGCTGTCTTTCCAATTACAGTCTACCTGTATGTCATAAATGGTCTTTAATTTTTCCCCATCGCATTTTTAGACTTTTTGAAGACTCAGTTTACATTGAAATTTACACTTTCCAATGGTATTTATCAAAGCGGGCCTTGTAAATCTTAAATTTTGTATTATTAGCAATGTTAAATGCATCAATCAATTTCCATTACTTGTAACTACCCTTCTGCAATGATGATTTTGAGAGTAAAACATATAATTCAGAATCTGAACTCTGCTGTTCACAAGTCCTTAAGATCAGTAGAAGTAGTTCCCAGAGGCAATTTGAAAAGCAGATCTGAACTGTGAAATTCTGTGTCAGAGTTTTCATTTTGAAAGCTCTCTTTAAGTCAAATAACAAGGATCATGAACATTCTGTACTCATGCAGATACTTTTGGACAAAAGTTTATTATAAACATAGACTGTAGTAGCCCAAATATGTGACAGTGGATTCACAGTTATTGCTAAAAGCATGCATTCAAATTTTCAGCCATTTTAATTATGATGTATGGGCAGTAACTAAATACTTTATTATTAAAGGTCTATAAAGTACAAATACATATTATATCAAAAATATATACTACTGTTACTGTTGTTATATCAAAAATATATACTACTGTCCATTGTGGGAAGTTTGAAGTTATTTTGCTATTGTGGAAACCTAAGTTCTTCAAAGAATTAGGTTCAGCAAGAATGCCTACAGGTTAAATCTATACATGTTAGTTTTTCTCAGCTTTCACTTTCAAAAGAATATGATTTGAACTTTTGATTGGCAGTAATGGTTCCTCAGCAGTTTAAAAGCTCAGTAAATAAGATTGAAAAATTGCTTCAACTTTTTGTTTGATACACTGTGCATAAAATGGTAATTGTTACTAGGTATTATTTTTAAATTTTTAATGTATAACCTGAGTTTACTGATTATGTATAAGTGCATATAAGTACTTATATTATTAATATAACATAATTTATGGCTAGCAGATATATGTATCTATATATTTATATATATCTATGTATATCTATATGTCCATTTGTTTTTTTAATTCCAGTATAAATAATTAGTTATATTAGTTTCAGGGGCAAAGTATAGTGGTTCAACAATTTTAAACATTATTCAGTTCTCATCACTGTAAGTGTAAATCCCCTTCACCTATTTTGACCATCCCTTACCTTACCCTTCTGGTAACCAATAGTTTGTTCTTTATATTTAAGAGTCTGTTTTTCTGTTTCTTTTCTTCTTTGTTTGTTTGGTCTCTTAAATTCCACATATGAGTGAAATCATGTAGTATTTGTCTTTCTCTGAGTGACTTATTTCATTTAGCATAATATCCTCTAGGTCCATCCATATTGTTGGTAATGGGAAGGTTTCATGTTTTTTATGAGCGAATAATATTCCATTGTGTATATCTATCTATCTATCTATCTATCTATCTATCTATCTATACCATATCTTTTTTTATCCATTCATCTATCATTGAACACATAGGCTGCTTCCATATTTTGGCTATTATAAATAATGCTGCAATAAACATAGAGTTGCATATATCTTTTTGAATTTATACTCTTTGGATAAAAACTCAGTATTGGAATTACCAGATCATATGGTAATTCTATTTTTAACTTTTTGAGGAACCTCCATACTGTTTTCAACAGTGGCTGCACCAGTTTGCATCCCCAGCAACAGTGTACATGGTTTCCTTCCTCTCTACATCCTTGTCAACACTTGTTTCTTGTGTTTTTTGATTTTAGCTATTATGACAGGTGTGAGGTGATATCTCATTGTAGTTTTGATTTGCATTTCCTTGATGAGCGATGTTGAACATTTTTCATATGTCTGTTGGCCATCTGTATGTCTTCTTTGGAGAAATATTTGTTCATGTCTTCTGCCCATTTTTTAAATTGTATTGTTTGCTTTTTGGGTGTTGTAGCAGTTCTTTATATATGTGGGATATTTTATTGGACATGTCATTTGCAAATATCTTTTCCTATGCAGTAGGATGCCTTTAATTTTGTTGATTATTTACTTCACTGTGCAGAAGCTTTTTATTTTGATGTAGTCTCAATAGTTCATGTTTATTTTTGTTTCCCTTGCCTCAGAAGACATAGCTGATGTCAGAGAAATTACTGCTTTTGTTATCTTCTAGAATTTTTATGATTTCAGATCTCACATTTAGGTTTTTCATCAATTTTGAATTTATTTTTGTGTATGGCATAAGAAAGTGGTCCAGTTTCATTCTTTCGCAACACCATTTGCTGAAAAAAACTATCTTTTTTCTCATTGATATTCTTTCCTGCTTTGTGAAAGATTAATTGACCATAAAATTGTGGGTTTATTCTGGGCTCTGTATTCTGTTCCATTGATCTGTGTGTCTGTTTTTGTGCCAGTACCATATTGTTTTGATTACTGCAGCTTTGTAGGATACCTTAAAATCTGGGATTATGATACCTCCAGCTTTGTTCTTTTTCAAGATTTTTTTTCTATTTGATATAGAAATCTCAAATTGTGATTAGATATATTCAAATATACAAATTAAATTATGTTATTTTAATGATATTAAAAGGGAATAACAATTTATATGTATTATGTTTGGTGTAAATTCTGAGTTATTTTAAAAAGGTATATGCTTTTATTTTTTTTATTTTTTTTATTTTTTTTTTAAATTTTTTTTCAACGTTTTTTATTTATTTTTGGGACAGAGAGAGACAGAGCATGAACAGGGGAGGGGCAGAGAGAGAGGGAGACACAGAATCGGAAACAGGCTCCAGGCTCCGAGCCATCAGCCCAGAGCCTGATGCGGGGCTCGAACTCACAGACCGCGAGATCGTGACCTGGCTGAAGTCGGACGCTTAACCGACTACGCCACCCAGGCGCCCCAGGTATATGCTTTTAATAAGGCTGTAAAGGCCTCACTCTATCAAAATTAGGTGGTCTTCTCCACAAGCATCACTGCTTCCTTAATTTCCTTGCACCCTGTTGATATGATGTGGGGCACAGTGTATCTGCCAGTAGAATGGCCAGAACGTGTCTTACAGAGAGTGCTGTTTCAGACCACAGTTAAATCCAAAGAAACTCTTCTCTGACCTGTCAGAAGTTGCATCCACAGGTAATCTTACCCCAACTTCTGAGTTGACATAATATAGCTATAATTATAAGTTAAGAATGTAATTGACAGTTAAAAAATAACTGAATCAATCTTTGTATTGTGAATCACTGTTTTATAATCATCATCAAAATTGTGTCAATCCTAAAAAATAAATTGTGTCAGTCCTTTAGGAACTCACATTTTAAAAGAGAGATTATTTCCTGTGTTTAGAAGTATACACAGATGTATTTTATTGTACCTACTAAGCACGAGAGTGAATGTTTTGTTTATCCTCATCATTTTTTGGCACAATGCATAAAAAGAGGGAAATGAGCAAAGTGGGGTGGGTTGGAGAAAAGCAAGGGATTGAATCTCAAATTTTGGCACCCTCAATATAAGTCACAGTGGGGTCAATCTGATAGTCAAACGTTTGTTACACTGAACAGAGGTGGAGGGTATAATAGTCATGTTATTAAACTTCCCTGTGCCTCAGTTTTCTCATCTGTGAATTAAAGAAAATAAAAGTACCTACATCATGGGGTTCTTGTGAACAGTAAATTGCTACAGGTAAAGTTCTTAGAACAGTTGTTGTCTTATCTAATAAGTTATTTTATTAGCAAATATTATTAAAGAGAATGGCATGCCAAAATTATGGAATTCAAGGTTAATTCTATTTTTAACAAAGTTCAACTAAACATCATCAATTTTGATTATATACTTAAGTAGTATTCAAAATGAAAGAATGAAAACTTTCTACTACAAAATTTTGAGTTAATGAGATTACCATGAAAAGATAATAACAAATATAATAATTTGCCTTCGTTTAAAAATTTTCAAATATGTAGATAATATATCAAAAAGTAAATCCTCTCCAACAACCCAGTAGTTTTCAAAGGACTTTTTTTTATTAATTACTTCGTGATACAATGAAATAATGAAAAAGAGCTTAATAAGGTGGAACTGATTGGATTGGACATTTGTATACCTCTGTGAGTATTGTTTAATTGTCCATGAGATTGAGTTGTTAAATAAGCAGATTAATATGAGTAACATAAAGAAAGAAAATAATAAGAACATTGGAAAAATAATTTTATTTCTAATTATAGGTAGCATTTTTGGGTTTATAAAGATGTGCATTACATTGGGAGAGAAATTTTTACTTGATATATATATCAAGTTGATTAGATTCTATTCATATATTATTTGTTAGATATCATCAAAATAAAGCATTTACAGCTAAACAGAAGAAGACATATTAGAAAGCATAAATTGATAGATGATTACTTTTAGGACTGTATAGTTCAATAGATTTAGCTTATGTCTTACTAAGTTAAGTCTACTCATGAAGGATTTTAGTCTATTGTCTCTCAAGTGATTCTCTGTATTCTACTGTAAATATTTTTAAAAGTCTTAAAAATTTTTTTTGATGTTTATTGAGCAAGAGAGACAGTACAAATGGGAGTGGGGCAAAGAGAGAGAGGGAGACACAGAATCCAAAGCAGGCTCCAGGCTCTGTGCTGTCAGAACAGAGCCCAACGTGGGGTTTGAACTCATGAACCGTGAGATCATGAGACCTGAGCCAAAGCTGGATGCTTAACCAACTAAGCCACCAAGGCATCTCTCTACTGTAAATATTTTTGTAATTAGGCAAAAAGTATCATATTTATACCATCCCTTTTATTGATTTCAAAAAGTACAATTTAAATAGCTAAGTAGTGGGGCACCTGGGTGTCTCCATCTGTTAAACATCTGACTCTTGATTTCAGCTCAGGTCATGATCTCATGGGATCAAGCTCCGTGTGGGGCTCTGTGCTGACAATGCAGAGTCTGCTTGGGATTCTCTCTCTCTCTCGCTTTCTGTCTGCCCCTCCCTGCTCGTGCTCTCTCTCCCTCCTCCTCTCTCTCTCTCTCTCTCTCTCTCTCTCAAAAATAAACATTTACAAAAATAAATAGCTAAATAGTGTGAAGTATTAAAATACCATCAGTTATCATCTAATGCATATAGACATAAAGAGTTTTTATTGATATTAGTTTGATTAATATTATTTGAATCATATTTTATAATTTAGGATATTTTATCTAAAAAATTAGGACCTGTAACATGGGTACTTCTGTTGAAAGGAGAGTTTACTAAGATCAGCCTTTTTACTGGATTCTAAAACACTCAAAAAATTTTTTTTAATTTCCTGAAAACATCAATGAGTCAAGTTGACAAATAGATAGTAATGAGAAGCCAAAAATCTAGGGAAAGGGAGAATTGAGAAGTAAGAGGAGTACTGCAGAAGTTTTGCCTTGTTGACCTTTGTCCGTAAATGTGAACTTGACTTTTAGTTTGTTGACCTCAGAGTATAAGGGAGAACAAAGAAAAGCCCCACCCAGGACTGGGACTCTGATAGAAAATGGTCACCATATTACAGTGGGACTTCAAAGAGAGGCACATTCATGGTAAGTGTGAATTGGAAGTCAGTCTGCAACACTGCCATTTTGTGACCATAAACTATCCCTTGATTGCCTGCATGATCCCAAAATATTTTGAACCCTGAGTTTAGTTAAAACTACCTTCTGGCAGGAGAATAAGGAAATCTATGAAGGATCATATCTCATCCAACTTCAAAGGATTTCCCAACATTTTTGTTTAAAGGCAAATAAACAGCACACAACCAAAAATTACCAAACACATAGTAAGTAAAATATCATCAGGAAGAACCACAATAAATGGTAGATAAATAGAACAGAACTGAAGATTTAAAATACCGATTGGATATATACTACAAGATAGCCATGCTTACTATATTGAAAGAAATGGAAAGGAGTTTGAAAAAATCTGGAAATAACAGAAAACTATAAAAAGTAACATAGCAGATGTGAAATATAAGCAAAAAGAACTTGTAGAACTGATAAATAAATTAATTTAAAATTAAAACTCTTTACCCAGTGAAAATATCTTTCTAAAATGAAAGAGAAGTAGACATATTTAAAGTCTGAGAGAGTTTGACACCAACAGATTATTCACCATTTGAAATTCTAAAGGCTGTAAACTTGAGGGAAAATAAAAGATAGAAGGGAGAAGGTCTGATATGCATAAAAATGTAGTATGTGGGTATATCTGAAGAATTACTAACTATACAAAGCATACACTTACCATATGATCTAGTAATCTTCTAGGCATTTACTCTAAAGAACTGAAAACATATTTATACAAAAACCTAGGCAAGGCATGTTTATGGGACCTCTATTCACAATCTACCTGTATGAGAAACGACACAAGTTTCTTTCAACTAATCAATGGATAATGGATCAACAAACTGGTAAATCCACACAGTGAAATATAATTCAAAGGGAGAAAATGACATACATATGACAAAAGCATTTATTATGAGTTAAAAAAATTACAGTAATGGAGAACACATCAATATTGAGGGAAGTGTCAGGGAGACTATGAACCCAAAGGGGCAGCACAGGGAGTTTTTCAGGGAATAGAATGTTCTATATTCTGATCGTGTTAAAACTGTCTATACATGTATCGATGTACATGTATGTACATCGATACATGTATTATACATGTATTAAAATTCATAGAATATGTACCTGTTTTAAAACTCAAATTTAAAATTAAAAATTAAAAAAATACTTTAATATATATAAATTTAAATTAATTACTTAAACATCTAAAACTAAAAAAAATACTTTTTAAGAAGTATAGCTAAAATACTCGACAACAATAATATATTTGCAAGGAGGGAGGTTGACCCATATTGAAGAATTCTGAGGCCTTACAAAGTTCACAAGGCAAAAAAGAAATCCATTACATTAAACTTAAACGCACATGTCAAAACATCTAGCTTAACCAATAAAATAATAAAGTTCATTTTTTTCCAAACCAGTGGAGAAAAATGAAATTGTAGGGTGGGGGGAGGGCGAGGAATTTATTAGTTCAAACGAGACTAAGAAGGAGAAAGAAACAGAAAATAAAAAATAAATTCAATTATGACAGTAAACAGACGTATTCAGCAAGTAGAGCTGATGTATTAAGTTAAGAATATGCAGATTGTTACCTGCCGAAATGTGGAGGCATAAGCCGGTTGGGAGGTGGCTCCCCAGCATCTGAACTTCTACTTTGGGGGCGTGAAAAATCCCACAGTCATTTTTATCTGAAGGCACAGTTTCAGTTATATCCACACAAAGGAAGTAAAGGCACAAGATTTGTTACTATAGATCCCAGAAAGAGTGGGGGTGGGGTAAGGGGTGAGTGGGCCACGGTGAGCCCAGGGAGGGATAGTCTTCCTTCCCTGGTCACAATCGATGAGGAGACACAGACTAGGGTGGCAAGTACCTATTATTTATAGGGTGGTTGGGGTGGAGGTTACTAACTTTCCATGGGCTCAGTTATGAGTGGTTATTTTAAAAGGTGCCCTGGAAAAAGCAAAGTGGGAACTTGGGGTGGGAATGAATTCTAAGCTTAGATAGTTGTCTGAGTGTCCAGACTCGGGGTGTGAGCAGGGATATTAGACTGTAAAATGCCTGGGCAGCAATTGAAAATAGTTGTTTTCCTCATCACAGCATAAATGTAAGTGGCAGAAATTTAGTAAGATCATGGGACTCGTAAGATTGGTCTATGTGATATTTTAGTTTTAGTGGACATTGCATTTAATGAGAAAAATATTAATATATTTGAAAAAGTACATTTTTGTTCTTCAAGCCAAATGCCTTCCATAGCCACGTATACAGATGATGGGAATTTAGCTAGAAGTTGTGTAGATGAATTTGAAAATAGGGGAATTGTCAATACAGATTTCTTGAGCTGATAGAAATTTGGAATTGCCTGAATTTTTTGTTTTGGCCATTAAAAAAATATATATAATAAATTACAAAGAAGCAAATAATCATTCATATTCCCACCACCCAGAATGAAGTGAGATTAATATCTTGACATATTTACTTTGTTTGTTTGTTCCCTTTTTTTGATTAAGAGAAATCATTATTATTGCTAAAAAAATTATACATACGTATTGAAAATATTTTTTAAAAAGTGTAAGAGTGACAGAAAAAAGAATCCAAATATCTCTGTCTAGAAGTCATCATCCACAACATTGTGGAAGTAACTTTCCAGGCAATTTTCTATATGTAGAAAAATGAGGGATAAAAGGAAGGAAGGACAACAGGCAAGAAGAAAGATGGTAAATATAGGTGCCACGTTTATGAAAATAATTTTATTTCATTTGACTTTAATTCAGTAGAAGAAATGGAAACTAAAGTGAAACCAAAATAATTCTCGAGCATAAAAAAAAGTTATTTCCATAAGAGGTATTAATACCTAAAATATTCCTCTAGGATTAAAATAGAAGTCATGAAAAATGCTGAGAATTTAGATGCAAATGGATTTTTAAACTGCATGTTTTTAGCTTTAGAGAATATTTTGATTACATGTTTTGATAAAAAAGAATATTAGTGCTTTCATCTGCACTCTATGTCTCCCCTTCCCCACCCTCCCAATTTTGTTAATTATCTATTTCTTAGATTGTCCTAATTTGTAAGATTCACTTTCTGTTCTGTGAATTCCTAGGGTTGAATATGAATTCCTAGGGTTGAATTCACTCTCTGTTCTGTGAATTCCTAGGATATGATCCCCACTACCAATCTTTTCACCACAGCTGACTCTTTTGATTTCCCTCTTCATGGACTGGGTTTCATTGTCAAGTAGTTTTTTTTGTTTCTTTGTTTTAGGAAACTTTCAGGAGAGCTACATTTTCCAAACATAAAGCTCCATAACTTTTTGTGTTCTAGTACCTTTACAGTATCAGTCCCTTTTCCACAGTTAGGCCCAAAGAAGTTACCTAGCAGTTTTATTTTAAATGGTTAGATTCAAACAGTTCAACAAGCATTTGTAACCTAATGACTTACTAGTTGCTTTAAAAATGCACACAAATTAAAAGAAAAAATCATCTTTTATTTCATTCTTCTATAACTTTTGTCACTTACGACTCAAATGTATGTGGCTGCTGGACACCGCACAGCTTCTCAAATCTTGGAATCAGATTGTGCTACACACATTCACTGCTCTGTATTGATTTTTATGTGATAGCATGATTTTCATGTAGTGATTTCATTGATTTCTTGCTTTTTATCGTAGCAGCCGCTGAAAATTCAGTCTTACAAAAATGTAACATTATCTAAAGGAAGTAGCACATTCTGATGTTGGAATTGGGGTCTACTTGAAGTAATCGTGTATGCAATGTGTAACTAAGAAAGTTTCGCTTATTGGGTTAATATTATATCATTCTTCATTTACTTTATAATTTGTGGTATTTTCCCATTTGTGTACCACAATTGAACCTGGAGGATAACTGCCGTGTCCCTGAGTCCCCAGGACTCCATTCTTGTTTCTGAGAGCAATTTAATCAAGGACAGTGCTGAGGGAGACATAGATGACCCTTTACCCGTACATATTTTCTACCTCAACGAACAGTCTCTTCTCTCCCCTGAGGAAACTTCAGTGCCCCTAAATCAAAGCCTCTCAAGCAGTCCAAACTTGCCCCTGTGTTAGTATAAAGATGATGCTTGACTGTGCATCCTTACTCCACTGATCCCCACACCTTCTGTCTTATCTCCTGAATTTTCCCCAGTCTACCCTGCAGAGCAAATAGCTTATTATATACAATTCCTACTAGTTGGTATGTGGCCATGCCATCTGAGACTCACGCTGACTTGAAACAAGATACCCAATGGTAATAAACCCTTCTTAAATAGGTTGGATATATATCATCATTTACACACACACATACACACACACACACACACACACACACACACACACACTAGTTTTGTTAAGAATATGTTAATTGTAACTAAAGAAAATTCTTAAACACGATGACATATATAAACTATAAATTATGGGACAAATTGTTTTCCTGTGTCAGTTGTTTTAGAGTGGGGAAAAATGGTTAAGAATAATTATATTTTATAAATTGCCCATTGGCCAACGCAGCATAGGTTCATTTGAAACATCAGCTGTCCTGGTAATTATCGTACTTAGAGTTAACAGTAATTTGGCTCAAGTAATTTATTTTTGGTCTCTATATTGCTTAAGCATCTGTTCATGAATTAGTTTTTGTAATGTTTCAATATGTTCTGGTTTATGTTTGGCATTTTTGGTTCTGTTACAATAATGAGATAAAACTATAGATTTTCTAAGTAGTCCTTGGATAGTGTTTAATATGTTCCCTTAGACAGGCAACAAATTAAATTATTTTAACTTGTTCTTCATACATCTTTTTTTCATCTTATTCGTATTTGATATTAGTAATAAATTTGCAAATCAGTTTCTCATAGTGCACAAACTAAATTAAGTCCAATATGAAAGAAAAATAAGCAATTTGTCACAGAGAAAGATACTTTATTACTGATTTATAGATAGATATAAATATATTTTCTCTAAATTAATTTATGGCATTATTTTGGTCTTACATATGAATAAGAGGGAATCTATCATCCACCACCTGTGAAAGAGTCATTTCCTCATCAGAAATCATCAGTAAATATGGTTTCCTCTTGATTAGGCACTCTTGAAAATCCTTGGCATATAAATATTTCCAAATCCTATGTTTAACATGTTTCCTGCCCCCATTTAAATTCCGTATTTCATGGTTTGATGATAGAAATATAATTAAGCAAATAAGCAAGTCCATTTTGTAAAGCATTTTTTGAATGAAGTGAAATCCAGAAAACAAAATTAAACATTTTAAAGTAAACGGTTCATTGTCAGCTAGAACGTTCACAGTGATGTGCAATCATCACCTTTCCCTAGTTCCAAAACTTTTTCATCACCACAAAATAAAATTCTGTATCCATTACATCGTTGCTCCCGTGTTCCTCTCCCCCTTCTGGATACCTGGCAACAACCAATCTAAGAGGTCTCTATAGATTTACCTGTTATCAATATTTCATATAAATGGGACCATACAGGTGACCTTTTGCATCTGGCACAGTATTTTAAGTTTATTCATAGTGTAGCATGTGTCAGTACTCCATGGTGCGTGTATACCAAAAATTGTTTATCCATTAATGGATATTTGGACTCTTTCTACCTTTGGGCTATTGTGAAGAGTGCTTCTGTGAACATTAGTGTACGTGTATTTATTTGTTTGAGTACCAGTTTTCAATTATTTTGAGTATATTCCTAGGAGTAGAATTTCTGGTTAATATAGTTTATTTTATGTTTAATTTTTTGAGGAACCACCAACATGTTTTCTGTAGTCCAAAATGAACCATTTTATATCCTCATCAGCAAAGTATAAAGTTTCCAGTTTTCCCACATTTTTGCCATTTGTTTTTTTCCCACTTTTTTAATTTTGTAATTATCCTTGTGGGTATGAAGTGGGTATTGTGATTTGGGTTTGCATCCCTAATCATGAAAAATGCTTTTTATAAGCATTTTGGCGATTTGTCTTTTTGTTGCTGTAATATATTCAGGGTACTAGACTCTTAGTATATGTATTATTTGCAAATATTTTCTCCCATATATTGACTTTTCACTTTAGGCAAATCATCTTTGATGCATAAAAGTGTTAAATTTTGATGAAATCCAATTTGCATATTTTTTTCCTTTTGTTCTTTGTACTTTGGGTGTCATATCTGAAAATTTATTGCCAAATCCAAGGTGATAAAATTTTACCCCTATGTTTTCTTCTAAGAGTTTTATGGTCTTAGCTTTCATATTCAAGTCATTGATCCACTGTGAGTTAATTTTTGTATATAGTGTGAAGTAGGGATTTGACTCCGTTTTTATTTTTTTCCTTTTTAAAATTTTTTGTCAAGTTTCTCTAGTACCATTTCTCAAAGACATACTATTTTTTTCCCCCTCATTGAATGGTCCTGGTCCCCAAATCAGTTGGCCATAGATGTATGGATTTATCTCTGGACTCTCATTTCTATTCCATTGGTTACTATGTTTATCTTTACAAATATTTTAAGACTCTGTCATATGGAGCCAGACTGACTGTTTGGGTTCGGATACTAACTTAGTCACATACTAACTGTGTGACAAATTTTTATTTGTCTCATTAATGTATGCATCATGTATTATACAAATATATCACAAAACTATAGTTAAACACATCTTAATTTCTCATAGCATACACATATAATTTATATAATTGAGATTATTTATATTATTTTCGATTAAAGGCTAAGTGCTGCAATGGAGACCTCAAATAAACAATATGGTAGACAGGTATATGTCTACCATGGTATCCCAGGGCTGGTGAGTGGCTCAGGGCAGTCGGGCAACTCTGTTCCACAAGCTCATCCAGGAACTGAGGTTCATTTTCATTCTGTGCTGTGATCTAGAGTGTTGTCCTTATTTATATTCCAAAACTGGCTCTCAGGTGCCACAATCTTTCATTCTAGCCCATGTGGACCATGAGAAATGAGAAGTTAGAAGTTTTTCAAATTAATTTTTAAAGAGTATGTATTGGTAGTTGCATTCATTACTCTGTTCAAAATTTAAAGTACTAGCTGCAGAAGATGATGGGAAATGTGGTCTTTAATTATGTGGCCTTGTATCTGTCTAAAGTTCACTGTTCCCAGTTAACAGTGTTAAATAAACCCACGGGGTAAGAGACTTTTAGAGAGTAGGTGGAGGTAAGGAGATCATATAGGTAAGTAACCATCCAGTTATCTAAATGTGAAGTAATAAATAATACTACCAGGCTTATGAGGTCAGAAGTGTAGGATTGTGTGAATCCACTGTTACTACAAAAGAAGCACAATATCTTTATAACCAGGATAAGAAAGAAAGAAAAAGATGAATGCTTGTTTATTTTTTTATGATCTACAGTGAATAAGCAAGTTGTCTATAAATAAGAACTCCTTATGTATTATATTCAAAGTAAAGATAGAGACCAGAAATATGATGATTTTTTTCCTTACATAAGGGTTTTATAATTTTTAAAGAATCTATTTGGCATAGGACATAAACCATCTCTCTCTTATTTTACTCAACTTTGAGTTGTGCTTTTTTGGTATCAAAACCATTAGAGTTCTCAACCATTAATATAAAGAGAATATGCATCTGGTGATGGGATACACTCCATTATTTGTTATTTATCATACTAGAAAATTCTAGTAGGTAGAGAAGAGTGATATTATCACATATGCACACAATTTTTTGTCATAATGCATGAATAATATAAAACCAAGCTTTAAAATCCTGAGTCAATAATATAAATCCTAAGCCCTAAAGCTAAAATTTTTGAGAGATAGTCTTCTTGTCCATTATTCATTACAAAAATACACATATCTCTAATGGGAAAACCACTTCTGTCATGAAATACAGAAGATGTGTGAGTCTTGGTTCTGTCTATACTAATGTAAGTATTTTTTATCACTACAGGTTTGTAGATGTGGTTGCTGGGATTCACCTGTGACAGTTTCTTTCTGTGTGTTTGAATTTGATGTGTAGATTTATACTATAAGGAAACAAGCTTATTCTTTTCTTGTGTAAGAGTTTAGAGTCATTTCAGAGGCATGAGTTGAAATGTTTTAGCCACAGATTTTGATTCAAAAATAAGTCCAGACAGTAATACTAACACATGGCTACTTGCATTTGTTTCTAATTGTTTCCAAGACAAATAGAATTAATAATGATTCATTGTCATTGGTGCCTGAAGCTATCCTATTTGAGTGTGTGACATATGCATATTAAAAGTTGTAAATATTGCAAACATGAGTTAATAATTGTTTTTACTCATTAGCACTTTTAGCAACAAGTCCTTTATACTTTCTAGAAATAATCAAACATGGATATTATGAAGTAATTTGATACTAGTGATGCCTTAGAAAGTGGGACTTTTTAAATTTCCCATAGTAGGCATGAGGCAAAGTCCATATTTGGCATTACCTGTGAGTAAAGATTTTTTAACTTATAAATAAATTTATATTTATTATCTTTATTTTTTATTATCCTCAAATCTGTCATCATTACTATAGTAGAGAAAAGAAGGGGAGAAAAGTTAAGTGTTATATGTAATATCTTGCTAATAAAATATTAATAATACCAGGATCTGAAAATTAGTAGCTATGAAAAAAAGTCAATTGAATTAATTTTATCCATTAAAACATTTTAAATCACTTCAAATATATTACATATATATATATATATATATATATATATATACACACACACACACACACCATGTATACACACACACCATGATTATTATGCACTTTTATTATCTTTGGCAAATTATCCTTACCATTTTCTAAGTCACTACAATGAAATGAATTTTCCATTTCGTGCTACACAGTAGCAATTCATTAGTGTATATAATGGCACTTGAATTCAATCAAATGTATTAACCACTGACCTGTTTCCAGAATGGTTGAAAGAATAGTGATACATATATTTGGATTTTGATAGTCTTAGATTCTTGTAAAAGGTAACATATTTTATGATTGATAAAATTCATACTGGAACAATGAGTTTAATTGACCACCGGACAGGAAGCAAATAAGATGTCAAAAATCCGTGTAATTTAGTAATGCATTAAGCCTAATGTAGCTACATATGCCAAAAGATTTGATAAAATTGTATTTTAGGTAATTGTCATCTTTAACTATTTGAATAAAAGTTAGGAGAAATGCTTAATATGAAAGATTTCAAGTTATCTGTATATTTCTACTACATGCAAGTAAACATTATGCTCAAGTATTTAAGAAGTAGATGCAGTCTCTTAGTTTCAGAGAGCGACAGAGTGGGAATAAATAGTTTCAATGCATAAATCTGGCAAATAACTCCTACTAATAAAGACCAGTTTTACAAACCAATAAAAGAAGATAGACAAACCAGTAGAAAAAAAGGATAAAGGTTTGAACAGACACTTCATAAAAGAGGACATCCAAATACCCAATAAGCATATGTAAAAATTTAAAATTCATTAGTCATTAGAGAAGTGCAATATAAAGCTGCAATGAGATAACACTGCATCACTACTAAATGCTAAAATGAAAAAGAGACAATTTCAAGTGTTGTCAAAGATGTGTAGCGATTGAAATTCTTATTCAATACTATAAAGACTGTAAATTGATAGAACCCCTTTAGATAACCATTTGGCAATATCCCTTAAAACGAAGCGTATGCATATGTTTACCTTATGACTGATCCATTTTATTCCTAGGTACCCAGTAGGAATGCATATATCAGTTCACTAAAAACACATGTAAGAATGTTCATAATAGCATTGTTAGTAATAGCCAGAACTTGATATATTCAAATGCTCATCAGCCATTGGAATGTTTTAAAAGTCAATGGTGGTATATACCCTAGGTGGCACACACAGGAAAGAAACTCTGTGACCTGCTACAATTGCATGTAACAATGTAGATGAATCTCAGAAGCATAGTGGCTACCAGTGGGGAAATAAAAGACCAGAAATAAAAAAAATAAATACTATCTGATTCAGTTTACGTGAAGTTTAAAAAATACAAAACTAACCAATATGTCAGGTTAGTAGCTACGCATGTGAGGGGTAGTATTTACTGGGAGTGCTATAAGAGGGCCTCCCAGAATGCTGCTAGTAACTGGATTTCTTATTCTGGATCCTATTTATACAGACATATCTAATTTTTAAAAACCAATTGAACTGTATACTTATGATTTTTAGATTTTGTTGTATTTTCTGCTTCAATAACATTTAAAAAATGTATTTGGTGTGGTCAGGCGAATAGCAGAAGGAACTTAGTCATAACAAGGAGACCAGTCCTAGAAGCTTCTTTGTCCTCTAGGGTCTAAGACTCTCCTCCCTCATGCCAAAGACATGGAGGCAGCTTAGAGACACCAATAGTGGGATCTCACCTTGTCCTTATCTAACAGAGGCATCTTAAGGGCAGGCCTGGGAAATCCCTTCCACCTCCTCAGGTAACACAATTATTAGCTACCTGGGAGCCCCAGAAGCACCAAATTTTCCATACAGACCGAAATAAGTTTGCTAAGTCCCTGAAAAAATGCTAGTAGAACCACAGCCTACAAAAGTATGGTAAGATCTGAGTACTAAAACTAAACAGAGTTAATGTCTGCTAACATAAGATGTTTAATAGAATCCAGAGTCTTTTAACATAATAGAACAAATGTCCAGCACGCAATAATAAAATCACCTTTTTTATCAAGAACCAAGCAAAGCACAATGTATATGAAAAAAGATAATCAACTGATGCCAACATAGATGAATGAGATGTTGGAATTTTCAAATAAGGACTTTAATTGCAAAACTTATACACTGATAAGATACCTTATGTTTATGAATTAGAAGACTTACTGTTGCTAGATGGCAATACTCCCCAATTGGTCTGTAGATTTCATACATTTCCTATCCAAATCATAACTGCCTTCCTTATAGATGTTAAAAAGATGACCCTAAAATTCATATGGAAATGCAAGAGACCTACAATTGCAAAACCACTCTTCAAAAGAACAAAGCTGGAGGACTCACACTTACTGATTTCAAAATTTATTGTAAGCTGAAGCAATAAAGACAATGTGGTTCTGGCACACACACAAAAAAAATGTAGATATAGATTAGTGGCATAGAATTGAAAGTCCAGAACAAACCTTAATAGTTGTGGCTGATCAGTTTCTGTCAAGGATGCCAAGACAATTCCGTGGAGGAAAGAATGAATAGTCTTTTTAACAAATGGTGCTGGGATAACTTGAAGTACGCATGCAAAATTATGAAGTTGAACACTCTACCCCATACCATATACAAAAATTAACTCAAAATAGATCATACACTTACATGTAAAAACCAAAACTATAAAATACTTTTTTAAATTAATTTATTTAAATTCTAGTTAGTTAACTACAGTGTTATTGGTTTCAGGAATAGAGCCCAGTGATTGATCACTTACATCCCAGCTCATCCCAGCAAGTACCGTCGTTAATACGCATCACGCATTTAGCCTATCCCCTCCCCCACCTCCCCTTCAGGAACCCCATTTTTTTGTCTGTATTTAAGAGTCTCTTATGTTATGGTTTGCCTCCCTCTCTTATTTCACCTTATTTTTCCTTCCTTTCCCCTATGTTCATCTGTTTTGTTTCTTAAATTCCACATATGAGTGAAATCCTATGATGTTTGTCTTTTTATGACTAGCTTACTATAAAATTCTTAGAAGACAACATAGGGGTAGATATTCATGACCTTCGATTTGGCAGTGTTTTCATAGATCACTCAAAAATCACGACAATAAAGGAAAAAAAGTACATAAATGGGACCTCATGAATGAAAAACTTCCATGCTTCAAGAAACACCATGAAGAAAGTAAAAAGACAGCCTGCAGAATGGGAGAAAATATTTGCAAAACAGACATCTGATAAATCAGGGATGTGTACTCAAAATACAGAGAGTTCATTCAACTCAATAATAAAAAAATAAATTTAAGTACAGAAAATAGGCAAATGATTTGAACTGATATGTTCCCAAAGAAGATACATAAATGGCTAATAAGTATCTAAAAAGTTGCTTAACATCTTCAGTGGTTAGAAAACTGCAAATCAAAACCACAGTAAGACATTTCATACCCACAAGTTTACCTTTAATCTAAAAGACAGACAAGTTTCGCTGAAGATGTGGAACAATTAAACCTCCAAAAATTGCTTGTGGGAATGTAAAATTGTGAAACATCTTTGGAAAATAGTTTGGTTTTGCCTGAAAAAGTTAAACATAGAATTACTGTGTAACCAAGCAATTTCACTCCTACATATATATCTTCAAGAGAATTTTTAAAATATTCCCACACAAAACTTGTTCACAAATGTTCATAACAGCATTATTTGCAATAGCCAAAAAATGGAAACAACCCAAATGTCTCTCAATTGTGGAATGAAAAAACAAAATGTGGTACATCCATACAATGGATGGTAATAAAAAATGAAGTATTAATAAATGCTATAACATGGATGAACCTTGAAAACATTATCCTAAGTGAGAGAAGTGAGACACGGGAGGCCACATAGTGTATAATTCCATTTATTTATTGTTATTTTAATGTTTACTTATTTATTCTGAGAGAGAGAAAGTGAACAGGGGAGGGGCAGAGAGAGAAGGTAAGAATCCCAAGCAGGTTCTGCACCATCACTGTGGAGCCCGATGCAGGGCTTGATCCCACACACTGAGATCATACCTGAGCTGAAATCAAGAGTCAGCTGCTTAACCTACCGAGCTACCCAGGTGCCCTTGTATGATTCCATTTATGTGAAATATCCAAATAGGCAAATCCATAAGGACAGAAAATAGTGGTTTCCAGAGACTGGAGGGCATAGGGAATGGGGGAGGACTGCTAATCAGTATGGGGCATTTTTTGAAGGTGATGAAAACATTCTGGAATCGATAGCAGTGATAATTGTAAAACTCTGTGAATAAACTTAAAGCCACTAATTCTGATACTTTAAGAGAATGAATTTCTTATGTCACTTATATATTAGTAAAACTGTTATTTCAGTAAATATATATTTAATATACATGTATTATATATATGTATATATATATATATGTGTGTGTGTGTGTGTGTGTATATATATATATACATATATATATATAATTTATAATATATATATAACCTAAAAATTTAGTAACAGAAATTTTTAAAAACCCTTGCTGGATAGACTCAATAATAGACTAGGATTGTTGAACTTGAGGACAGAATAAGAGAATTCTTTCAGAAGAGAAAACGGACTCAAATTGTGAACAGAACACTGGGAACTTGTGGTATAAGAACTAACGGGCTAATATTCCTGTCATCTGAGATTCAGGAGGCGTGGAGAAAGAGTGGGCTGAAATAGTATTTGAAGAAATAATAGCTGAGAACTTACCAAACTTGGCAATGGACACAAATCTACAGATCCAGGAAACTGAACCCCAGTGGGATATACCGAAAAATATTCCTACCAAGAAACATAATAATTTAATTTAAAAAAATGAAGACATAGAAAATTGAAGTTAGAGAGAGATAATGTACTACATGTACAATACCAGTTTGTGTGTCAGTGAATTTCTCTTCTGAAACCGTGAAAGCCTAAAAGAAGTGGCACAATATTAAGTGATGAAAGAAAAGAGCTTTCAACTGTGGATTCTATATTTGGAGGATCTAACCTTCAGTAATGAAGGGGAAATCAGGCATTCTCAGATGAAATAAAACTAAAACATCTGTGTCCTACAGACCTCCATTTAAGAGTTGTGTAATGAAAGTTCTTCAAACTGAAAGGAAATGATAAAGGCAAGAAATTTGGGGCATCAGGAAGAAGGATCAATAGAGTCAAAATATAGGCATACATCATAGACTATCTGTTTTTCCATGAGATTTATAAATCTGTGATGATTTAAACTAAAATTATAATGCAGCCTGAATATTTAAAAAGTGGGGATATTTAATGATATTTAAAAGTAAAGGTAAAAGGAAGGTAAAGGTAAAAATTGGAAGTGAGGTTCCACACTTCACTCCAAGTGGTAAAATGCTGATTCCAGTGGACTATTTTAAGTCACATGTGTATATAATAATACCCAGAGCAACCACTATGAAGACTACACAAAGAGATATACTCAAAACACCATAAGTAAATCAAGCCAGATTCCCTAAATATGTTCATATAACTTAAAGGAAGGCAAGAAAAGAGAAAGAGAGGAAAGAAAACCAATGAAAGCAAACAGAAAATAAGTAGTAGAATTCAGCCTTAAATGCTAACACATTAATAATTAATATAAACAATCAAAGGATGGAGACTGGCGGAGTGGAAAAAACAAAACTCTATACTGCCTGCAAAAAACCAACTTCATATTCATCTACATAAGTAGGTTGAAAGTAAAAGGGTAGAAAAAATATGTCATGCAAATATTAATCAAAAACAGTAGAATGTTAGTATCTGACGAAGTAGACTTGAAAGGAAAGGAAATTACTAGAGACAAAGAGGGACATTATACAATGATAAAGGGATCAATCCACCAGGAAGACATAATAATCCTAAGTGTGTGTGTATGAAACAACAGGTCTTCAAATAACATGAGGCAAAACCTGATAGAACTAAAAGGAAAAATAACAAATTCCACTTATACTTGGGGACTTGTACATCCCCCTTACCCCAGCAATTGATGTAACTACTAGTATAAAAATCACCAAGGATATAGAAGGTTTGAATAACACCATCAATTTACAAGAGGAAATTAACGTGTAAGAATACTCTTTCCAACAACAACAGAATACACCCATTTTTCAAATGCCCATGGGACATTGACTAAGATAGAAATTATCCTAGACCACAAAAATAACTTAACAAGTTAAAGAGAAATCATACAGAATACATATTCTGACCATAATGAAATCAAACTAGAAATCAATAACAGAAAGACAAGAAAAAACTAAAGAAAAAAAATTCTTTCAACATGTTGAAATTACACTACACACTTTTAAATAATCTGTGAGCCAAAGAGGAAGTCTCAAAGAAAAAAATGCTTAGAACTGAATGAAAATAAAAGCACAACATATCAAAATATTTGGGATGTAGCTAAAGCAGTGTTGAGAGAGAAATTTATAACACTAAATGCTTATGTTAGAAAGAAGGGTCTCAAATCAGTCTAAGTTCCTACGTAATGAAACTAGAAAAAAAAAAGAGTAAGAAAATAAACACAAATCAGGCAGAAAGAAGCAAAGAGTAAAGATAAAACAAATCAAGGAAACTTAACATAGGAAAACAAATGAAAATCTATTATAGCTGGTTCTTAAAAAATCAATAGAATTAGTAAATCTTTAGAATCTAACTTGAAAGAGAGAATCTAGGAAAAATGGCGAGAAGATACAAATGATATCAGAAATAAAATAGAGGTTATCACTACAGATTCTGTTTCTGTTTAGGGAATATAATGGACAGCTTCATGCCCATAAATTTAACTTAGATGAAATGGATCAATTCCTCTAACTAACAAATTACCAAACTCAACCAAGATGAAATAGATAATCTGAATAGCCCTATAAACAACCATTAAATAAACTGAATTTATAATTTTAAGTGATTCTTGAAAATTAATCTCTATGCCCAATTGGTTTCAATGGAAAATTCTACCAAACATTTAAAGAAGAATTAACAAAACTTTTACATAATCTTTTTTTCAAAATTACAAGAGGAGAGAATACTTCCTAGCTCATTTTAGTTTATTACTCTCATACCAAAACCAAAGATATTACAAAAAAAGAAAATTACAGACCCATACCTCTCATGAACTTAGAAAATCTGTAACAAAATATTAGAAAACTGAATTCATCAGTATAAAAATAATTATATACCATGAGGAAATGGGATTTATTGCAGACATACAATGCTGGTTCATCATTTGAAAATCAAACTGTATAATCTACCAGTTGAACTTACTAAAGAAGAAATATCATATATTTATATGAATTGATGAAAAAAAGCATTTCGCAAAATTCAATACCCATTTTGAGTTAAAAAAAAAAAACCCAACAACTATCAGTAATTTGGGAATAGAGGGGAATTACCTCAGCCTAATAAGGAACATCTGCAAAAAAAAACTATGGTTAGCATCACACTTAATGGTGAAGGAGTTAATGCTTTCCCTGTAAGATCAAGAGAACGGTAAGGATTTCCATTTTCAACACTTTAGGTTTGGTTGTTTTCCCATAGACTTTAGAATTGAATTTGAATTTCTTTCTTCACTGACTCCCCTTTGTACTTTCACATTGACATTATTTAAAGCATACTCACATACAATGAAATGTGATGAGATGCTGAAAAGTGTGCTTTGAAAGATAGGAACAAAATGCAGTTACAGTTGATCTTGATCTTTAAACAATTCAGGGGTTAGGGGTACCAACCCCCTGCACAGTGGAAGATCAGTGTATATATTTGACTCCCCAAAACTTAACTACTAATAGCCTACTACTGGCTGGAAGACTTATTGGTAACACAAAGAGTCAACTCATATTTTGTATGTTGTATGTATTATGTGCTATATTCTTATAGTAAAGTAAACTACAGAAAAGGAATTCTTATTAAGGAAATCATAAAGAAGAGAGAACACATTTATAGTACTGCATTTATAAAAAAAAAATCTCCAAATAAATGGACCTGCACAAATCAAACCTGTGTTGAGTCAACTGTACTTACAACTGTTGTTATTTTACATTGTTCTAGAAGATGTACCAAAGTAATTACTTGAGAAACATGTGTATTAAAATGTAAAAGAATCTACTGAAAAGTCAGTAGAAACGATAATTTTTTCTGTGAATAATTACAAAATGAATATAAAGCTTTTTTTTAATTTTTGCCCATATGATACAGCCTCCTTTTGAAATCTGAGTTCAACTTGATCATATAACCATTTGATAAACTGTGTGTTTATCTTCTGGGCTGGAATTTCAGAGGCTGGAATATACTTATTTTGGAGATTTGTCAGCAGAATAAACAGCCCAGAAATAAACTCATGCTGTATAGGATCAACTAATCTTTGACAAGGATGCCAAACACACAATGTAGAAAGAATAGTCTCTTTAATGAATGATATTGGAAAAATTGATATCCACATGAAAAGGAATGAAATTGGACCCCTATATTACAACACTCACAAAAATTAGTTCAAAATGGATTTAAGACTTGAATATAAGACATGAACCTATAAAAAGTCCTACAAGCAAACATGAGAGAAAAACTCCCTGACATTGGTCTTGGCAATGAATTTTTGGATATGCCACCTAAAGCACAAGCAACAAAATGAAAAACAAGTGAGAGTACATCAAACTAAAAAGTTTCTACACAGCAAAGGAAACAATCAACAAAATGAAAAATAACCTACAGAATAGGAAGAAGTATTTGCAAAATATCTATATGATACGGGGTAGATATCTAAAGTATATCAGAAACTCTTACAATTCATTACCAAAAATATCTGATTAAAATATGGGCAAAGGTCCTGAATAAACATTTTTCCAAAGAAGACATCCAGATGGCCAACAGGTACATGAAAAGTTGCTCACCATCACTAATCCCCGGGAAAATACAAATCAAAGCCACAATAAAATAACCACCTCAAATCTGTTAAGATGACTATTACCAAAAGACAAGTGATAACAAGTGTTGGCAAGAAGGTAAAGAAATGGGAACCGTTGTATTCTGTTGGTGCGGAAGTAGAATGGTGCAGCCACTTTGGAAAACAATATGGAGGTTTCTTAAAAAATTAAAAATAGAACTACCATATGATACAACATTCCCATTTCTGGTATATAGCTGAAGGAAAAAGAGATATCTGCACCCCCAGGTTCATTATAGCATTATTCACAATAGCCAGGATATGGAAGTGACCCAGTATCCACTGATGGATGAATGGATAAAGAAAATGTGGTATTACACATAAAAGGAAATATTATTCAGCTTTAGAAAAACAAAGAAATTCTGCCATTTACAACAACATGAAGGTAACTAAAGGACATTATGCTAAGTGAAATACACCAATTATAAAATGACAAATACTACATAATTCCACTTACATGCAGTATCTTAAATTGTCAAACTCATAGAAGAAGAGAGTAGAATGGTGGTTGCTAGGAGCTTGGAAGAGGAAAAACTGTGGAATTGTTTTTCAAACAGTATAAAGTTTCTGTTATGCAAGATAAATAATTTCTACGGATGTACTGCACAACATAGTATCCACATTTTTAAATGTGATATTGTACACTTTAAAATATGTAGATCTCAAGTGAAGTGTTCTTACCAAAACACACACACACACACACACACACACACACACACAAATACAAGGAAATTATTAGAGATGATGGATATGTTGAATACCTTGATTGTGGTGATGGTATTATGGATATATGCCTATGTCCAGACACACCACAATGTATACATTAAATATGTGTACTTTTTTGTATATCAATTATAAACCAATAAAACTAAAAACCTATAAAAAAACAAAAAAGAACATTACGTAATATAATACTTAATGGTTTCAATATCAGTGAGTTTTGCAAGGAGAGAGGATACAAAACCAATACAAAAAAACAGAAGCATTTCTATATACTGTCAATGAACAATGAGAAATTGAAATAAATATGAGTGACATTTATAATATCTCCAAAAAACATGAAATATTTAGGTAATATTTAACAAAATATGTGCTGAAGACCATGAAACCTGATGAAAGAAATCAAAGAAGATCTCAGTAAATGGAGAAATACACTTTTTTCGTGGCTGGGAAGAGTCAATATTGTTAAGGTTTCAGTAGTCCTCAACTTGATCTATAACATAATCTTGATCTTTATAACAAAATAACAAAATCATGATCTTTAACATAATCCTGAAAAAAATTTGAGTATATTTTCAATATCAATGGAGAGCTGATTTTAAAATTCATATGAAATGCAAAGGAACTGTAATAGCCTAAACAATTTCGAGAAAGAACCAATTTGGAGGATTCACAACACTTGGCTTTAAGGCTTATTCTGAAGAGATTGTTCTTAACGGGGGATTATTTTGCACTCCCGGGAACATTTGGCAATAGTCTCGGGACATTTTTGGCTCTAACAACTAAGAGGCTGCTAGTGGTATTGAAAGGGTAGAGGCTAGAGATACTGATAAACATTTATAATGCACCGTATAACCCCAAACAAAAGAATTACCCAGCCCAAAATATCAATAATGATGAGGTTGAAAAATCCTCCTCTAAAATACAGTAATCATTGGTGAGAGGATAGTGTAGATAACTGACAAAAAAGTATATCAACATATGGATATATGTTTTCAACCAAGTCAGTCAGTTTTCAACCAAGATTAAAATACAGAATGAGTAGACCCTTTCTTTATCAAATAGTATTGGAACAATTTGATATCAATATGCAAAAAATTAAATAAACCTCAATTCATACTTCGCATTAATATGCAAAAATTCACTTAAAATTGATTATAAACTCAAATTTGAAAACTAAAATCATAAAATACGTAAAAGGAAAGAGAAAAATCTTTGTGATCTAAGTTAGGCAAAGATTTTTTAGATATTATGTCAAAATTATGATTTAAGAAACACTGGTAATTTGGACTTACTAAATGAATATGAAAAACAAACCATAGAAAATAATTGCAAAGCACATATATGGCCAAGAACTTATATCTAGAACTAAAATCTAAAAGAACTTACATCTTACATCTATGCAAAAAAATCCTCAACATACAAGAAAACAAACAGTACAATTTTAAAATATGCAAAAGATTTGCACATACATTTCAGCAAGGACAATGCATAGGTGCCCCATACGTGCTTGAAAAGATTCTCGCTATCATTAGTCTTAGTGCAACTTAAAACAGCAATATGGTACCACTGCTATTTCTGTATTACTAGGACTTACTACACACACACATACTAAAAATCAAGGAGAAAATCAGAGGAGGATGCAAAACAACTGGAACTTCCAAACACCGCTTTGGAAACATAAAGTCGTAACGTCACTTTGGAAAAACACAGGCAGCTTTTACATAGTTCAACAAATATACACCATACGTCATAACAATCCCAGTCCTTCATATTTATCCAAAAGAAACAAGAACTTATGTGCACACAGAAGTTGTATGTGAACATTGACACTGGCTTTATTCATAAACTTGAAAACCTGGAAATAATTCAAAGGTTTATCCCCTGGTAAATGAACAAAGTGTGATATATCCACATCCAAAACTCATAAAACTGTAATAAAAGGTGAGTTTTACAATGTGTAAGTTATACTTCAGAACTTTTAAAAAGTAAAACCTGATCCATGTCTTCTGTTTAATAAAAATAAATAATATGCTTATTCCTATTTCCAACTGCATATCTATGTACGTCTGGATTTTCTTCACGTATTTCAACCAAAACGTGTGTCATAACACAATGAAAGCAGAAGCATATATGAGAATTCAATCATCCTCTATTAAGCCAGATATTTTTTTCATGCCTCTGTTAAGCCAGCTACTAAAGAGATTTGCAAACAGACGAAACCATGCAACTCTTCTCCCAAATTTTTAGTTCTGCTAAATATAATTTTTTATAAAAATGCACTGTTGCTATTCTAAATGAATTTATAATTTTCTCAAATGTTCAATTTTTATTTCTAATGTGCTAGGTTTTGATAGCAATAATCCACAAAAACGAAAGCTCCATGGGATCCACAATATATTTTAAGAAGGGAAAAAGTCCTGACACCAAAATATTTGAGAACCATTGCTTTAGAAAGTGAAAGACCAGTGACTTTCAAGGAAAATGGTATCCTGCTTGACCAGGAGGAGCAGAGCTGCTCTGCCTCTGAATCAATGACATTAGGATTGTTTTATGATACATAGATACACTCCTTTGTTCTTTAATCAGTCTGTTGTGGGGAGCCTGGGTGGCTCGGTCAGTTGAGCCTCTGACTTCAGTTCAGGTCATGATCTCACACTCCATGAGTCTGAGGCCTGCATCGGGCTCTGTGCTGACAGCTCAGAGCCTGGAGCCTGCTTCAGATTCTGTGTCTCCCTCTCTCCCTGCCCCTCTCCTGCTCATGCTCTGTCTCTCTCTGTCTCAAATATAAATAAATAAATTTTAAAAATAATTTTAAAAAAATCAGTCTGTTGTTTGATCCCTTTGTGACAACAAGCAACCATACCTCAACTAAATATACCCATGGGCCACCCACTACACCAAACACTGCTACATTCTCACATTTAATTCCCACAACAATATGTAGGTAGGCATTTTCAGTTCATTTCTGCAGATGAAGAAAATGAGTCCCAGAGAGGAAGGAACTTGCTCAAGGTCACACAGCTAATAAGTTTCTTATTCAGGCCTTATTCCAACCTAAATTTCATCCTGTGGTGTACAGAAATGTATGCAGACCTGGATTCATATTCTTGTTCTACCATTTACTGCTGTTAAGATTTGATAGCTGTTACGTGGAAATTTGGATAGTATCTGTTTCACAATGCTGTGAAAAATTTTTTTAAAAAATGAGTAAATGTAAAATTTAATCCAAGATATATACGAAATAAATGTTAACTATTAATACACCTCAACGTCTCTCTTCATCTGGTACCTTACTAAAGGTTTCATGGCACTTAAAGAACTATGTGTAAGGTGCTTAGAAACAACATATTGGCATTTGCCATGCATGATTATTTGAGGAAACTTTGTGCTAGTAGGCTCATGCTTAAAATCATTTCAAATATCTTGAATTTAATCTAAAATCTCTGGTGAAGCACTCACCTCTCTGAACTAGTCATTTGCAAGACAGAATCAAATATAACCACTTCTGACATTATTTCTCCATTGAGTTTAGAGAATAGATGGTCAGGGACATTATCTGAGATATCAAGATTTTGCCTCGTCACTCAAGCCTAATGGACAGGCTGAATAGTTTATTCTTTTAAGAGACTCCGAAATGCACTTAGTAGAGTTTCATCACTGTTTTTTTGTGTGTGTTCAACAACAAGAAGGTATATATCCAGCTTGTCTAGTCCATTGACACTTAAACGAGATTTTATGACATAAATGAAAAACTTTCATATAGGATACCTCTCTATTTAAACCTGTGACTTACTCATGAGAGGGAAAAATGCATTCTTTTGATTTTTTAAAATATTTTTAAACTTTATTTTACAAGAGGAGTGTGTGCATGTCTGTGTGTGCATGTGCGTGCAAGTGGGGGAGGGGCAGAGAGAGAGGGAGGGAGAGAGAGAATCCCAAGCAAGCTTCTCACTGTCAGCGCAGAGCCTGGTGGAGGGCTCAAACCCACAACCGTGAAATCATGACCTGCGCCGAAATCAAGAACAGACGCTTAACCTACTGAGAGCCCCTACTGTCTTGGGGCTACCCAGGATCCCCAAGACATTCTTTCAATTTAAATACACTCTCTTGGGGCGCCTGGGTGGCTCAGTCGGTTAAGCGGCCGACTTCGGCTCAGGTCATGATCTCACGGTCTGTGAGTTCAAGCCCCGCCTCGGGCTCTGTGCTGACCGCTCAGAGCCTGGAGCCTGTTTCGGATTCTGTGTCTCCCTCTCTCTATGACCCTCCCCTATTCATGCTCTGTCTCTCTCTGTCTCAAAAATAAATAAACGTTAAAAAAAAAGTTTTAAATACACTCTCTTGAAGAAAGCCGTAAAAACATAAAGCTGAAAATTTTCCCTTCTCCCCTGTACTTCGTCCCCCACAGTTCTACCCCATTCCTAACAGTTTCCAGTTTTCTTAGTTTCATGCATATCCTTTCAGAGATTTCCCTTTTTAAATGCACATACACGCACCACAGGGTTTGCTAAGAATTTTGGCACTTAACTAAACTGGGTTCTTGCCACAGACACTGAGATGAAAAGACCTGTGTCCTATCATGTGGATCCATAGTATGCCTGCTGGGAGGCTTGACAACGGCAGACATGAGAAACATACTCTGAATGTTTATCTAGTGGTTTTATTTCCTCTGTTTGTCTCTGGCAGTGATTTAGGGTGGGGTTTGCCTGGAGTTGTTATTGAACTGTTCTTGAGGCCCCACTCATTTCCCGCCACCCCAACCCAACTGTGTTTGAAGTAGAGAGCTCAAGAGTGAAGACGGTGAAGATAGACCTGGGCATGTTTTAGTCCTTGGCATCTCAAGGCAAAATTAGTACTTGAAACCTGATCTCTGCCTTCAGATCCCATGGTCTTTTGTCTAGATTATGCTACAGTCCATCCTGTCCTTCTTTGTTGTTGTTTTTTTTTCAAACTTTTAAAACTTGCATTATATATGCATTGAAGCCAAGAAAAAATCAGAAGTTACGGAAAAACTGTATAAAATGGATGATCGGTATTGAAAGGGCTTAAAGTTATACTGATTTTAAGAAGTAGGTATAATTCTTTTCTCACATTCCTTTATTTCTTTCTAGTCTTCCTTTCAAACTGTACTTTGGCATTTTTTATAATAATGGCTGCTGTTACATGAAAATTAGTGTCCATCTAGTCAGTGTTGGACCCTTCATTAGTTAGATAACGTAGTAATGCTAATTTTAGTGACCAAAAGAATTTATTTCTCTCTCCTGGACCAGTTGAATGCAGCTATTCCTGCCAGTAAGCTATTTCCCCCCATCGTGTGGATCAAGGAGCTTTTTCCCTTTCATCCCTTTCATCTATGACTCCCTCATTCCTTAGGTATTCCAGTGCGCAGAATGGTAAATAGACAAGAGGAGGCACACCTACTTCTTAAAAACCATGGCCTTGAAGTGATACACATATACATCTGATGCATTTCATTAGGATGAAATTGTAATAAACTACCTTAAAAGAGTAGTGTTATCCATTGATGGACAGCAAATCGTCTCCGGCACGGACTCTTTCCGGATCATTTATCACTTTAGATATTGTCTCATTGTGTGGCCTTACAATTTTGTACATTAGTGCATTTTGTGAAATTTTGTTTTAATTCAGTGAAGTGGCAAAATAGCAGTCACCACACTTTGTGTTGAGTATTTGCATATAAGTACTCATAGTCAGTGCAAAGAGTATTTCTGGAAGGAGGATCAGGTCTGGGTTTGCCTCTTGTCTCTACTTTTCTTTAGGTGTGTGACCTTGGGAAGATCATTTAATCTCTGTGAGCCTGTGTTTCCTCACCTGTAAATTGAGGAGATCTTATGATCTCCAAAGGTCCTTTTGATGTTAAAATTTGATGAAAATTGAGTTATGTAAATTTTTAAAGTTCATGGTATCATTTTTTTTCACTTGTTTATTCATTGCTTGAATTTAAATGAAATATAATGTCATCATCGTTTTAAGGCAAGAGTCCTCACTGAGAGAGTAAAAATTGGTATTTGTATTTATTCATGCCTAGTTAAATTTAACAGTAACATGAAATAAATGATTACCTGTTTGGATATAATTTCATAATAAGGCCTCTGAAGGTCGTTTGAAATACTGCACTAATTAATGTTTTATTTCCAGCCTTCCTTAATTATTCTAGCCAGATGGTCCTTTATTTATGTTATTGCTAGAGGTTTCCAGCTGAGGTTGTTTGATTGTTGAAGAAAAAATATGTGATGGCACCATAAGATAACTGTAATTGAATTGTTAGGTATGTTAGAGCATTTGAGCCGTCTGTCCCTGCTCTATCCACATCTGGAAAATAAGTTTGTTAACAAAGCACTTTGACACCTCATCTGATGCTTGAGTGAGATTCTGAACTGTGTGGAAGGAATTCAGATGGGAAAATGACACTGCATTTTATTGCAAAAGGAGACACTTTGCAAATATCTGTGCAAAATTCATTTTGTGAATGATTAAAAAACTTTAAAATAAGTATACTTTTAAGGACATGATCTGTTTTCCAATGTCCTAATAACTTCAGGAATAAGCTGTTCCATTAAGGTCAAATTTAAAATTTGTACAGATTAGCCACTATTTAGGAAGCAGTTAAATGGAATTTTTATGGCATAGAACTTCAAAAGTCTAAATGAATTATCAGCTGAATAGATAGTCCAATAAAAGAAACAGACTTAAAGTGGAAGATAAAAGTGATAAAGTGACAGTAAATTAGAGAATAGAACTAAAAGCTCCATTGTTATGAAGAACAACAATAGACCTGAATTATCTATGTTTCTTTAGAAAGTATCTCTTCTCCTCCTTTCACTTGTGAGTTTTAGAATTACTAAATAAATTAATAGCATTTGAGCTGGGAGCTTCTATCAGCCAAGTTAGGTACAAAGCCTTATTAACATGGCCGTTGGCAACTTAACAGTGGACAATTTTCTTCCAAGCGAACGTGATTTCATTATTATAGTACTTAAGCTGTGCACACGCAGAATAAATCAGTTCAATGACCTTCTTCCCAATATGTTCAAAGACTTTGAAACCTTAGCATATGCAGAGCTAATGCAATTGGACATTATAGTCCAAACATTTTGGTAGTTCAGTCTATATGCTCTTTGTTTTAGTCTTGGAGGCTTTGTCTTGTCTTGCCTTATCATGATTTATATGTAAATAAAGTTTTATTGATGACGAGATTATTTTCTTTAAATCACGTTACTGCTTGAATGTAATATACTTAATAGATATTTATTATTAATGATTAAAGAGGTAACAAGTCTGGGAGATAATTTGATACTGATGAAATAGGTAAGCAAAACAAGCAAGTGACTCCAAATAGAGCTCACATACATGCACACAGATGTATATTTGCTTGAATACAAAAACTAACACATGGATTTAAAAAAAATTTTAAAGAAACCAAAGAGGAAGTTATAATGTAATAGGATTGTATTGTTATTTTGTTTTCTTTTTAATATTTTCTACAATTTTTCTTTCTTTTACCAATAAATATTCAACAGCATACTTAAATTGGCCATCTTAAAAGCTCTGAATGATGCCTCATAAGAAAAAGAGCTTAATATAGAGTGCTGTTTTATGTGTTTTTCTTTATTAACTTGGCCCCATTTCTGCCATTATTTAGCTATTTCAATCTGAATAATTTCTCTCTGCAGTAGGCTTTTGGACCAATTGCTAGTAAGTCTCCTATTTTATAACCCTGCATACATTTTAACGTGACCTTGTGGCACTTATGCTAAGAACATCCACATGTGCCTCAGTAAGTGCACTTAGTTCCAGGCAGAATGAGAGTCAGTTCAAGTGTTTTCTTGGTTTGCCATGGAAAAACACTTAACCGCAAGCCCTTACTTCAGCTATGGGCCACCCTCCAGTTTATAAACTAGGGGAAGATCAATATTCCCAAAGTTGGCATGAATGAAAAGAAAAGGTATGTTTGAAATGATGACCAAGGTTTTATGAAATCAAGATTATGAGAAATTAGATGGAAGACCTTTACGTTAGCATCTTGCTAGGGTTTTTTAAATGTGCTTCCATTAGGGCTCATAAAATGATTGAATAGTACCTTTGACCAATTTGCTTTATTTGCTTTGGAGGAGTTTTCTGGTTCTCATCATTTACCAATGGTTGGTTCATGCTGAATCATCTCCCTCTTATATGGCAACAGTATATAAATACCTCATGTAGAATTTAACATTGATGAACCAAATGATCCAAGAACATATACTAGAATAAACACTGTAGTTATCTCCCGTTGTAATTATGAAGAAAACTATGGTTTTCTTGTTTAAAGGATTTTATAAAACAAGTTACAGGAATTAATTTTTTCTGCATACTTAGGGCCATCTTGTTAATAAATTTGATTATAGATTTTAATAAATTTATGCCACATGGTAGAATCCTAAATAACTGTTAGTAAAGAATTACTCTTTGCAGTTTAACCTTTCATATAATTTTGCATATTTTCATAGCTGTAGAGATAGCATTTCTCTATCCAAAAGTACCTACCAGATCATTGTTTTACCTTTAGACTAATACAGTTTAAGGAGAGTGGGAACTTTTTGTTTTGTATTTTTCCCTTTCTATATTTGAAGTGGTAAAATCATTCATCACTTTTAATTACTAGAAAAGAATTCACTGAATGTGATAAGAGCCAAAAGCCAGATGCCTAGAAAATTCCTACACTACCAATTATAATAGGTACTGATGTACATTTTTTCTGTAGTACCTCAGTAACATATTTTTCCCATTGATATGTGAAATATACCTGGCCAGTGCAAGTGAACATGGACAGAGGGCTTGCAGAATAGAGAAAAAATTTAGGAGAACATGAATAATGGAAACACATATATAGGTAGCCATTCCTGTTAATTGATGATAAAATGTCATTAATTTTTTTTAAGGGCAAAACCTTAATGAATCAGTATACTCAGGGTCTCACGTAGTCTCAAAGCATCTCAATGGAATGAGAGCATACTATTCTGCATACATTTTAAGAGCATACTATTCTGCATAGTGCACATGAAAGAAAGATTAAATGTTTGTTTGTAATGGCTACATTGTTATATAATAACTGACTATGTCATTTTGTGTTATTAACTTAAAAACCACTAGCTAAGAGAGGCACCTGGGTGGCTTGCTAGATTAAGCGTCCAACTTCGGCTCAGGTCATGGTCTCGCGGTTCATGAGTTCAAGCCCCGAATTGGGCTCTGTGCTTGCTGAGAGCTCAGAGCCTGGAGCCTGCTTCATGTTCCATGTCTCCCTCCTCGCATGCACTCTGTCTCTGTCTCTCTCTCTGTCTCAAAAATAATGGATAAACTTTATTTTATCTTATTTATTTATATAATTTTTATTTATTTTTTAATGATTGTTTATTTTTGAGACAGAGAGAGACAGAGCATGAGCAGGGGAGGGGCAGAGAGAGAGGGAGACGCAGGATCTGAAGCAGGCTCCAGGCTCCAAGCTGTCAGCACAGAGCCCGACAAGGGGCTCAAACTCATGGACCACGAGAACATGGCCTGAGCTGAAGTCGGATGCTCAGCCGATTCAGCCACCCAGGTACCCCAATATTTATTTATTTTTGTGTGAGAGAGAGACAGAGTGTGATCAGGGGAGGGGCAGAGAGAGGGGGAGACAGAATCTGAAGCAGACTCCGGGCTCACAGGGCCTGACATGGGGCTTGAACTGATAAACCACGAGACCATAACCTGAGCCAAAGTCGGACGCTTAACCGACTGAGCCACCCAGGCACCCCAAAAATAATGGATAAACTTAAAAAAATATTTTAAAAACTACTAGTTAGGAAATGTTTGCTATTTGTCTAAATTTTATTTTGATAGAGATGGACTTTTTTTTCTGAGTATGTCTTATTTTCTAAATCATTATTGGTCATTTATGATAGATCAATTATTAGAAGTTTATAGTGCATGTAAATTTCCATTTAGTAAAATGGTAAGTCTATTATTCCCAATTTTAATATTGTAGTTATGGGCTCCTGGTTGGCTCCGTCAGTTAAACGTCTGATGCTTGATTTAAGCACAGATCATGATTTCATGGTTGTAAGATCAAGCCCCATGCCGGGTGTGGAGCCTGCTTAAGATTCTGTCTCCCTCTGCCCCTGACCCGCTCATGCGTACTCGCTCTCTCTCTCTCTCTCTCTCTCTCATAAATAAATAAATAAATAATATATATATATATATATATATATATATATATATATAGAGAGAGAGAGAGAGAGAGAGAGAGAGAGAGAGTAGTTATATAGTTTCTAGTTAAAAATTAGGCAGAGTCTTTTGTATTAGTCACTCTTTAAGTAATAGTTCATGCTTGTCACTGCATAAAATAATTACAACACTAAAACTATAACCAGTAAATCAACAGGCAATCTAATAAATGCCAGCAATTGAAAAAACACATTTGGCTTATAAATAAAACCCTTCAGATTTATGACATTATGTTTAAAAGCTTTCACATGCTTTTATTTTTGAGCTCTAATATGTGCATTTTCAAATATTTACTGGCTGTTTACAAATATGCTTTTATATATGTGGCTGTGCATGTGTAAGTAGCCTTCTGAAATTATGTTCATTCATTTTATCCAAGAGTCCCTCCACATTCTTCAGCATCTAAGAAAAGGCACTAAGTGATGTGATCATAGTTTTCTCCCCCAGGTTTATCTTTCACTATGTCTTTCTGCCCAGATTCTACCCAAAGTCCCACAAAAAGCCACGCTTGCTTTGCCCTGAATCCAACATGATTTTTCTTTTCCATACCTGTTAATCATCTTTGCCTCTCTGTTAAAGATGTTTGCTAATTCCTTCATCACTCAGAACTGGCCTCCTTCATTCTCAAACAGTCACAGCAGTATCATCCTTCCGATGGACTTTCAGCTGGCAAGTTATCATTGTCCTCCAGAGGGCCTTCCCAGACATATCAGCCCTCACTCTGAGCTAAGCATTTCACCTTCGCCCTGTAGCAGCCTGTCCTTACCCCCATTGTGGGACTTGTCCTACTGTCACAGAATTGCATGTTTACTCAGCTCTGTCCCCCAAACTGAGCTCCTTGTTTGCAAAGATGATGATTTCTTTAACCTTTATACCCCAAAACAATACAGTATAATGCCTTGGCACATAGCAGGCACTCAACAAATGTTTATTTATCGTTTATCATTCACGACGTCCACCTGTTAATGCAATCTTATGTGTGCCTGGGATCACATCTTTTTATATGCATCATTTCTGGGTTTAGGTACTGTATCTTGAATCCTAATAAATATGATCATCTCTGGGTTTTTTTTGGGGGGAGACAATGAAATCGTCCTATTTGTCTCTGAAAATATCTCCTCAGAATCGAATATAATATATGCAGGCTAATAACATTCTATTAACTATTGACATTTTGTCAAAATAGGGAATGTTTTTCAGTTATTTACACATGGGAGAGATTGGTGTTGCTGTTGTAGACAGAATGAGAATTTGTGAATTTCTAACAAGTCTTTTCTCACTGCTGTTAGTCTCCTTTTCTCCTTAGCTAGTTTAAAATGTTACCTGGAAACTAGTTATTTAACTACTTTTACTTGCATTTTCCTTTTTTTTTTTTTGAGTAAAAATATTAATTCCTTGAAGTAAGAGACTGTTTTACATATCTCTTAGCATAGTTCTTTATGTGTAGTTGGTATTCATTGTTAGCTGAGTATGAGCATTACTGACAGGAAATAGAATAATTTTCATGATTGCTTCAAACAAGGTGTCGTAGATTTAAGAAGACTACAAATTCTTTGGTATTACTCAAAAGGAAGGTGACATTTTATGCCCTTCCCTTGAATCTGGGTGGACCCTACAATGGTCTTCCCCAGTAGTACATAGTGCATGTGACACTATGCTAGGTTCTAGACCCAGGCCTTAAAAGATTAGCAGCTTTCACTTCTTATCTCTTAGAACACTTACTCTTAGGGTATTTGCTCAGAGTAAGCCAGCAAGTCTGTCTTCTTTGAGACCACCAAGCTGTGAGAAGCTCAGAACATGTAGTTAAAAGGATGGGGGGGAGGGGACGAGGAAAAAAGGAGAGATTGGGAGAAAGGAAGACAGGAGGAAGAAAGGAATGAAGGAAAGGAGGGAGAGAGCTAGAGAGGCACTAAGAAACACTAAGATACCAGATGACTGAAGCCATTTTGAGAAAAACTTTTTTTTAATGTTTATTTATTTTTGAGAGAGAGACAGAGAGAGACAGAGCACAAGCGAGGGAGGGGCAGAGAAAGAGGGAGACAGAATTCAAAGCAGGCTCCAGACTCTGAACCTTCAGCACAGAGCATAACGCAGGGCTCGAACTCAAACCATGAGATCATGACTTGAGCCGAAGTTGGATACTTAACTGACTGAGTCATCTGGCCATCCAGTCATTCAAAAAATTCTGAATCAAGTATTAGTATAATTTGTTAACCTGCAATAGATAATCAGAACATAGTGATAGCTTTACACAAGACGTAGTAGCCTAACATACTTTAGTTTCTACTTCATGAATAATCAGTATAAAAATACATTATCAAGGCTATTATTTTATTTTATTGAAAGCTGTTAAGGGGTGTTGAAAATGTCTCTGTTATACAGCTTAAAGAAAAGTGGATTATGAGTTTTACTTTTCTCATTCTGGCAACCACCACGTGTTTCCAAATTTTTTAAATACTTATTAATGAATAAATTATTTAATTTTTGCTTTGTTTCTTTAAGTATTGGCATGAAGAAAGTTTGAGGTGCTCTAACAGAATTTTAGGGATAAAGTGGAATCCAAGATGATTATCTAATTCTATAGGAACTACATTTTCTGAATTTTGTAAATACTTTCTTTGATTTACATGTTATTATTTTGAGGCTTAATTTTACACCGTTTGGGCAAGTCCAACCCACATAGGTGGCAGCAAGAAAAGGGAGACAAATTAAGGCAGCAAACTGCTGCAAATTGCTAATAATCCAAATCAACTTGAGCGCTTTCCATATATTAATGCTTAAAACTTCAAATGATGATGCACTGTGAATTAATGAAAACACAGTTTATTTACTATAATAATGATCATGTCAGGAGAAGGAATAAGAACACTTTGAGTTGTCAGACTTACTATATTTTCTTTTATTTATAACTAAAGTCCTTCACCTTATGATTTTATCCTTTGTCTACTGTAAAAACTCCTCCCAAATTCCTCCTTGGACCATTCACTAAGTGGGAAGATAAGCCTGACCATATGTACTCGTACTGCTAAATATTCCTTCCTTGCATGTGGGTTTTCTCATTTTCAAGTTGTATGTATATATGAACATGCACACCTACACATATTCACTTATGTTATAACCCCATTAGGGAACAATAATATTTTATGGGAGAGATGAGGATTGGTAATATGATTTTAGAAGTCCTCAATATAAGGTGAGCATTGAAGTGCAGGAGATTAAGATGGGGCCGCCAAGGAGGCAAATTAGGGCATCATTGTGTCACATGGTAAGGAAAGGACATTGTAAGAGTGCTTTGAGAAGACGAAGTAGGGACTGAGAATGCCTCAGAGAAAGAAACCAAAATGACAAAGAAACTTTGGCTAAGGAGATTTTGGTGGAGAGGTGGGGATGGAAGCCATATTAGAGAAGTAAGTTGTGAGAAAGTTAAGGGAATAAGTATAGACAAGTATTTTTTTATTTCTATTTATTTTTGACAGTATTGCCTTATATAAGTTTTCTATCATTTTATTTTTATATTTCTTTTTTCTTTGTTTTTTAAATATTTTTTTTAATTTTAACTTGTTTTATTTTTTTTTTCAATTTACATCCAAATTAGTTAGCATATAGTACAACAATGATTTCAGGAGCAGATTCCTTAGTGCCCCTTAGTGCCCATCCCCCCTGCCACAACCCCTCCTGTAACCCTCAGTTTGTTCTCCATATTTATGAGTCTCTTCTGTTTTGTCCCCCTCCCTGTTTTTATATTATTTTTGTTTCCCTTCCCTTATGTTCATCTGTTTTGTCTCTTAAAGTCCTCATATGAGTCAAGTCATATGATTTTTGTCTTTCTCTGACTAATTTCACTTAGCATAATACCCTCCAGTTCCATCCACGTAGTTGCAAATGGTAGACAAGTATTTTTTTTTTAATGTTTATTTATTTATTTTGAGAGAGAGAGAAGAGAGACAGAATCCCAAGCAGGCTCTGTGCTATCAGTGAAGAGCCCGACTGATGTAGGGCTTAAATTCACAAACCGCGAGACGGTGACCTGAGAGCCTAAATCAAGAGTCAGGCGCTTAACTGAATGAGCCACTCGGGCGCCCCTAGAGAAGTATTTTTCAAATCCTTTTTTTTTCCCTGCAAAAGCGAAGATGCAGCTGTAGTTTGGTGGATATGGTGGTGACTCAGGGACATGGATTATGTGTTTGCAGGTACATATGTAAGGGCACATATAAGTTTGTGTGCATGTATATACATTGATGGATGTATCTTAAAGAGGTTTAAATGCTAATAGAAATACACAGTAGAGAGTAGATTTAGGAAAAGGAGAATAATCAGTAGATTCAGGTTATGGGAAGGTAGGAGAGGAACAATATTGGTAATTTTTATTGTTCTGTCCTACCAGCTGTTCAGAGGCAGAAGCTATGTACATTTCTTTGTATCGTCACCACATAAATTATTACCTAGAGAAACTAGGATCTTCTATATTTTATTTATTTATTTATTTATTTTTAAATGTTTATTTATTTATAAATAATTGCGAGAGAGAGAGAGAGAGAGAGAGAGAGAGAGAGAGAGAGAACACATACAAGCAGAGGAGGGTCAGAGAGAGAGGGAGACAGAATCCAAAGCTGGCTTCAGGCTCTGAGCTGTCATCACAGAAGCTGACAAGGAGCTCAAACTGACAAACTGCAAAATCATGACCTGAGCCAAAGTTGGACACTTAATAGACTGAGCCAGCCAGGCATCTGAATCTTCTATATTTTAGTTGAAGTATAGAAAGAACTGTAGCCTGCTGAAAGAGTTAATTTACCTCGGAACTCTTCCAAGTTTCTGTGCCAAAATTTTCTTTATATCCCACCTTCAAAAACTGTCAAACTTCTGTTCCTTGTATATTGTATGTATAGAAACATTTTAAGTTATCTATCTCAGATGTTAAGTAATGTTTTTAATAATTTTGAATTAGCATTAAGTATATAATTTTAGCATTCCTCTACCACGCACTAAATTTTAAAAAGTAATAAACGTGAGAAATGAGTTAAATCAATACGGTGAAATTTAATAAAATACAAATTGAAGAACCTACATTATTTCTACAGTAATATCTGTAAGATAGGTGAGCAAGACTTCTTCCTATATTCAGGCTCCAGTAGTAAGAGTAAGATGATTATGTGCAGACAGCCTTTGTTTTCCTGGCCCTGTACCTCACCTGTTCTTTTTTATTGATTGATCCTATTTCAGGAGACTCAAGTCTGTTTACATTAGATTAGACTGTATGCCAGCCACAGGGTTTTCTGTCATACTAAAATTTCAAATTTAATAAATGGTCAGATGTAATCTAGATTCTGTAATAATAAATCATAATATAGTTCATGGAGCTGGGCTAGATGGCTCAATTAAAATGAACTCTCCCCTGATTATATTGGTGGGAGTGGGATGTGACTTGGTGCAGGTGTCATGTGTATTCTTTGATCAGCTGCATGCAGCTTATTGTGATTCTCTGAAGCGTGTTGAATAATCACATCCTCTTAAAAATACTTTATCTTTTGAGGATTTGGGGGTAAAGTACTTATTTCGGAATACAACCTACTTTATGAATTTAGGTGTTATCCCTCCTAATAGAGTTTCAAAACATCAAAAATTGTTATCTTTTAAATGATACAAGGTAAATTCCAACTGCGTAATCATTCCAAGGGTAGAATTGTCGACTTGATGGAAAATTGATCTTCATATATCATAAAAAAGGATGCTCTACATGAGACAAATCATTTTACTGAAAATCTTATTTTTGAGAAAATTAAAACAGTTGATATATCCATGACATTAACTGAAGAAAATTAGATTAATTTGTGTTAAATTAAATAATGTTAAACATGGGAAATGTTAAGTGAAGAAATATATACTGTCTCTTCTGGAAGTGATTCAAATTTTTATTATAATGTAAACTAAAATTTCGTGTAATTTTTAAAACTGGTTGTCTCCTTGTTGCCTTGTTAGTATATGTCAGGCCTGTGCCAAGTGTTTTACATATATTATCTCCTTTAATTTATACAACAACCCTATATACTATTATTATTTACATTTTACCAATGAGTAGACTAAGGTTCAGAGAGTTTAGATAACTTAATTTAGTCGTAAGCTAGTAACTACACAGAACATGATTCAGATCTGGGTTAGTCTGACTTGAAAGCCTGTGTTTTTGACCATCAAGGTGTGCTGTCTTATAAATATTATAATCTTGGCAACTTGTAGCATTTTACTTATACTTTAAGTATAATATTTATAGATGCATAATATAATTGGCTATATTTAATTTTTAAATGCATTAAAATAATATTTATATAGTACCTATTAGTATGCCTAGAACAGCCCTAGGATTATGGGTTTCAAAATGTATAACAAGCTACCCACTCTTAAAGAATATTAAGTTTAACTAGAAAAGAGTGATATACATAAATAAAACAATTAGTGATGGCATAGAACAGATTGTATGGTATATATTATTATATAGTGGTATAATATACAAAAATATGTTTTTAGAGAGGGTAAAACTTATATGAGTTTAAAAAACGAGTTCAGTGGCATATGTCCTTAGGAGAGCTTTTTGGAAATTAGAACCAAACATGTAATGGATATAAAATATTTCAATTGATTCGAATACACAAAACGGACTTGCTGAGGTACATGTACTTCAGGATTAGGTTCCTCTAAAACTGAATACGACCAAGCATTTCCTGGGTCTGAAGGTACTTTTAACACGATGGCCCCATATGTTTCTCTGATGTCGCCAAGGAAGTTTCTTGAGAGTCCTGGCACACGTCTTGGCTAATTGACAGTCTCTGTGCTTGGCTGATACCATTTCCCTGCAACTCCTGCCCTACCTCACTTTCATGCTGGAGGATCTGCTCTACCACATTCCTATCGAAAGGCAGTCTTCTTACCGTAGCATCCTTCCCTGGATTAATTCTCATTAAGCTCCCCTTTCTTGTCCCTTTACCAGTGTTCTCCACTGAAGGTGTGACTAGGTGCTTACCCCCTTCAGTGTCTAACTTGCTGACTCCCTATACTAATCTATAGCAAGCCTTACAGTCAGTAACATGCTGGTCTCCCAAGACTGAGAAAAATACCACGCACTTGTCTTTCAGTAGCAGGAACAGCTTCCCCATGACAAGGGCATGGCACAGAGAGACAGTGAATCATCACATCATTTAAAATCCCAAATGTCATTTTTCTTGCTGTGCTATTAGATATGAGCAATTAGAATTTATTTTTTTTAATTCTTTTTTTTTAACGTTTATTTATTTTTGAGACAGAGAGAGACAGAGCATGAACGGGGGAGGGTCAGAGAGAGGGAGACACCGAATCTGAAGCAGGCTCCGGGCTCTAAGCTGTCAGCACAGAGCCCGACGCGGGGCTCGAACTCACGGACCGCGAGATCATGACCTGAGCCGAAGTCGGCCGCTTAACCGACTGAGCCACCCACGCGCCCCTGAGCAATTAGAATTTATGAGGATAGTATGTAGGTTTTGGATAATTTCTATTTCTAATTTTCTATGAGAATAAACACACACACACGGAAAAATATTTTTTTTCAAGGTAGTGAGTCATTATTTTGCTTTTTAACTTTTTATGTCCTGTCATCATGTATAAATAAGCATACAGCTTTGAAACAATTTAATGTTTGCAGTAAAAAAATTCAGACATAAAATAGTTGTGCATTTTTGAGTTAGACTATTTTTATCTTCAAGGTTTACAATCACTTTCCAATATATGAAAATTACCATATGAAAAATTTGATATAAAATTTTGTTCTCTTCACATTTTGAGGTTTATTATTAGATGTAGAAAAAGATACGTGTTTTTTTCCTCCCTTCCACCTCTACAGTTAGAATCCAAATCACTTAGAGGTATTTTATTCCTTACTTTTTTATTTACCTCACTGTAATCGTATGCATGATGAAGACTCCAGGATCAAGGTCACCTTGCCCTGTGTCAGGCTACTCCACTTCTTACTGTTTCTGCATTTTAAAATATATATTATTAGATACTAAATTCTGCATTTTTGTTTATTTAATTTTAAAGCCATGGGTAAATTGGTTCAGGTTAGGGACACTATCCCAGAAATGTTATGTGTGCTTAGTCATTTGACTACTGAATCTGAAGAACAGATGCGAAAACATCTCTAGAAATAATAGATCTGTTTTGGTGGCCAACATTAAAGTAAAAGTTATCAAGAAGCTAATGGCTGCTGATGTGGGGTGAGGGACAAAGTTGGGAAGAGCAATTGAGGCATTATTTCTATTAGAAACATATTACAGCATCATGTATTACTAAAATTGTGAGGGTACTTAAAGATCTTCTAGTAAAAACTTATTTTGCTAGAGGAAACAGGCATGGAGAAAATAGGTGACCTACCCAAGAGTACCCAACCAGTTAATAATTAACCAAGCCAGAACTCCATCTCATTACTCTCAGCCAGTACTTTTTGGCCTTAAAAGTGTGTGTGTGTTGTGTGTGTGTGTGGTGTGGTGTGTGTGTGTGTGTGTGTGTGTGTGTGTGTGTGTGTGCAGTATATACTGCAACATTTGGAGGAAAATACACAAGAAACTCTTAACATTGTTACCTTTGGAGAAAAAGATGACTCCATTCTGTACTTTATTTTTTAAAATTTTATACAAAATATATGTTTATAATTTTAAAAGAATAGATTAAACTTTAGTACATATAACTAGGCTTCTTAGATACAGCATTTTGAATTGGGAATACAGAGTCAAATTCTATTGTACTATTTGGGTATTCTCTGACCGTTAGATACTTTTTGAGGAACTCATAAGAAAACAGTGTTTTTCCATAGAGCAGTAATTTACATTCAGGTACATTTTCAATGTGAAATTAGCAATATTTGTTTGAAAAATAATTATTTGTCCTTTATGCATTATATACATATATATAATTATAATAATATTGTATATTATAATTATTATTTGTATGTTAATACTATAATACATTATTACATATGTATCCTATATAATATCTTGCTTTACAGAAATGGCTCTCAATGGGGTGGGGGTGCGATTTTGACCCCTAGGGGGTGTAACCTGGTAACCTCAGGTTATAGTTTGGATTGTCATAATCAGTGCTCCTGGCGTTAAGAGGTGGGGCCTTTGGGAAGTACTTAGGCCATGAGGGTAGAGGCCTTATAAAAGAAACCCTAGAGAGCTAGCTTACCTCTTCCTTCTGCCATATGAAGTTACAGGGAGAAACATCCCATCTAGGAACCAGGCTTTCACCAGTCTCTGAATCTGCCTGCCTTGATCTTGCACGTCCCAGCTTCTAGAACTGTGAGAAATAAAAGTTTGTTGTTTATAAGCCACCAAATTCATGGTATTTTGTTATAGCAGCCTGATCAGATGAAGATGCCCCCCCACAGAAACTCTTCTGACTGGACTCACATGGTATCTCTTGGTGTTCACAGTCTCCCGTCTTCTTGACCAAGTCTGATATTGATGCTCTCCCTCTTGCATTTTTTTTTTTTATCTTATTCAATGTATTCTTCAGCTCCAAAGCCTCTGTTTGGTTCTTTTTTATGATTTCTTTCTCTCTGTTGAACTTCTCTTTTTGCCTGCACATTGTTTTGTTTTGATATCATTTATCTGTGTTCTCTTGTAGCTTGCCGGACTTCCTTAAGATAGTTATTTTTAATTCTTTGTCAGGCAGTTTGTAGATCTCCATTTTATTTTTGCATTTAGTTCCGGAAAATTATTGTGTTCCTTTGGTGGTGTCATGCTCCTTTGATATTTCATGTTCCTTACAGTCTTTTGTTGCTTTCTTTGAGTTTGCAGAAATAGTCCCCTCCTCTAGTCTTTAGTGACTAGTTTCTGGAGAGAAACACCTTTACCAGTCAGTCCAACCAGGGATTATGATGCTTTCTCAGGACCTTCTTATGGATGTCCTCCCTCCACATTTCCTGTTCCCTCATGGGGGTGGGGCAGAGAAGAATTCTTAAACTTAAGATCGTGTGCTTCCTCTTGATACTACAAAGTCAGGTCTGGTGCTCAGAGCCTCCTGTGTGCTTTCCTTAGTGCATTGCTGTGAAATGCTTAAAATGGGGACTTCCTTCCAATCCAGCAGTGTTGGGCTAGCTCTGTGTATGCTCCTTATCCATCTGCAAAGGCTTGAACTTGCTACCCATGGGTATAGCCATGTGATGTTGTGTAGGAGAGACACACGAAGTGCTGGTGGTATCTGTGGGCCAGTGGGCCGGACCCACAGATGAAGCATCCCCAGTGGCTCATGGGCAGGTTTCCTGAAGGAGTATGTGAAATCTTTAGTTGTATCTGCATTCTTTTTGTGAATTGTGAACTTGACTGCTGTGTTCCAAGCTTCTCTCAGCCCCTTAGTTCTATAGATCACCTCAGTACTTGGGTAGAGTGAGAAAAAAGAAGGCCTCTTGAGTAGCATCCTGCACAGCTGGGGAAGCTGGGCACTGTCTACATATTACATGTCATGAGTAGTTTATAAAATTTGCATTCAATTCACTTTAAACCAAATTTTGACCAGACTGTTTTTACTGTGTTTTTGGATTATTCATGGCTTCCTTAACTCCCATTACTCTGGTTTAGTGAAAGTTGTGTTGGTTGCCTTAGAAAGCTGTATTTCTGTAATTCTGAAATTCTGTCATTCTGCAATTAAAATGTAACTCAAACTTATTATTTAGAAATACCTTCAATAATAATTGGTGATTTACATAAAGAACCAGCCTTGCTGTTTATAGCTATACCTCATGTTTTCTTCCATTAAAAGATAAAGAGATCTCAGCTATCCAATATGGTAGCCACTAGTCACATAATGCTACTTAATTTGTGTATAATTAAAATTGAAGAGAATTAAAAACCTAGTTTCTTAGTCACACTAACCTCATGTCAAGTGCTCAATAGCCACATGTCATTAGTAGCTATTGTATTAAACGTGCAAATACAGGATATTTCCATCATCACAGCAAGTTCTATTGAACAGTACTTACCTAGATTGACCATCTACCTTCTTTACAAGTCTTGTCTCTAGAGCTTTTAAATATATGCAATATTCACATACACGTTTAAAGGGTAAAAATATTTACCAACACGAAAGATATTCCAAGAATTTTGCTGTAGGCTCTACAGGAAAGTTCATTGTGCAAAAGTATTTTGAGCAATATCTTAAATACATGCAGTTGAGGGACTGGAGATGAATACTTTGAGTATTTGAATATGGATATTTTGGTGGGTGTTCTGGATGTATTCTTTATGCTCCTTCAGGTCCACTCTTCATCCCTTCCCATCCCACTCTCTTCCCTAAAGCTGGCGTATAGGTACTGTGGCAGTGGAATTCCTGGCTCTCTTTTTTTCCAGTAGGTTTCATGCAAAGTCTGAGATCAAGGTATTTATGTCACCAGTTCCCTCCTTGCAAGGTTCTACAGGCTGACTGTATTCTACAACCCAAGCTATATCTGACGCCTACTGTTGTATAACAAATAATCCCAAATTCTAATGACTTAAAACAATAATTTTTTCTTTCACAATTCTGTGGATTTTCTGGATTCTCTCTGGGAAGTTCCTCTTTTCCATGTTGTGTTGGCTGAGATGACTTATGTGACTGCATTCACTTGGGAGGTCATCTGGAGCCAGAACATGTCTGGTACCTCAGCTGTAGTGGCTAGAACAGCTGGGAGTAATTGGTTCTCTCTTTCAAGTAAGGTGGTCAGGTGTCTTTACATGATGGATCAGGAGCTCAAGAGGTCACACACAGAAGTTTTTACACCTCTTAAGGCAAGGTCTGGAACTAGTACATTAAAGCCACTGCATCTTATTGGTCAAATCAACTTATGAAACTCTGAGGTGTTTCTCTGGATTAGAGAAGCAAAGGGGAAACTCTGGATTAGAGAAGCAGCCTGCATACACAGAGATGGTAAGAGCTGGCACCCATACCCACCATACAAGTCCCAGATCTTTTCAAGGGACTTTTTACAAAGGCTCTCTTTGTTTCCCAATAACCACTTATTCCCTTTATCTCTCCAAGCCCAGGGGTGGTGTGGGTCCCCAGTTCTTACTCATCCCAAGGTACTAAATGATACCTTCTGAATTTCTTACACCTGTCCACCTCTTAGTCAATAGTCCTTTTTATTTTCCCCCAGCTTCCTTTTGTAACTTTATTCAGATTAACCAAGTGGAGAGTTCTTTTTCTTTCACAATCCTGTTTCAGCACATTTATTAAAAATTAGTTGGGGCACGTTGGTGGCTCAGTCGGTGAAGTGTCCGACTTCAGCTTGGGTCATGATGTCACGTCTTGTGGGTTCAAGCCCCACATCGGGCTCTGTGCTGACAGCTCAGAGCCTAGAGCCTGCTTCGGATTCTGTGTCTCCCTCTCTCTCCACCCCTCCCTTGCTCATGCTCTGTCTTTCTCTGTCTCTCAAAAATAAATAAATATTAAAAAAATAATTTTTTTTTAAAGAACCCAGGAGTTTCAAAAAAATTTCAATATTTCCCTCAGACATACTGATGTCTTGGTAATAATTGTGTTAGAGGTTTTTGAACTAACTTCCTATTCATAATGGAAGAAGGCTATCCCTTCTGAATTTACGTAAAAATGGATTTTCAAATGATTAATTTATAAATATTTGATGTTATATTATATTCCTTTAAAATCTGTTTTTGATTCTGATTAAAGAAAGAAAAAGTCTTAAGCAACCTTAATTAAATTGGACCTCTACCCGAGAGTTAAAGAAGCATTTGTACTAACCTACTTAATGATGTTTATGTCATGTCATTGAAAGTCAGAATTTTTGTTTCTTGTTCATACTGCTGGCAGAATGTAATAGTAGTCTGAAGAAAATATGATGTTTATTGATGGGGATGTAACCGAATTTGAGTCTATCTAGATAAAGGAATACTAGATTTCTTTATTGAGATCATATCACCAAGGTATTTCATTGCAGTTCTAAGAAATTTGTTATGACTTACCATAAGGTAAATGCTAACTTTGCAACATGTATCACTTTTGTAACTGACATTCTGTGTTCAGGTTCATTGTGTTCCTAACATATTCCCATCATTTCTTTTCATGAGAGAATCTCTTCCTTGTGAACTACAGTGACTCTTTTATTGACATAATACAAGTGCAAAAGCTTTCCAGTAAAGCATAACTTTGTAACAATAGGCCAGACACATTCTGCCAAGCAATAGATCATCTATATTTTCACTGGAGCACAAAAGTATTTCAGTGATATACCAGGTAAAATTGATATTAAAATCGGGAGATTTTGATTAAATACTCTTCCTTCTGCAGCATTGGTAAAATTTCAAGTATTCAATTTCCATACATAATTATGTTTCTGAACTTCATGTATACATTGTTGTGTTTTTCAGCTGAATTCCCAGCTGAATATAAAAACAGAACAAGAAGAGGTGTTATTACTTAGAGGTGTTAACAGCCCTCCGATTTCATAACTTGTCAGTTCCTTTTTCTTTGACTTAAAAATATATTATACTCCTGGAAGTTTTCATATTTGACATATGCAAAAAATAGTTTGAGAAGGATTATGCTAATATAAAAGTTAAAACTCAGATTCCGAAGCCAACCATCCTGGGTTTTTAATCTCAGTTCTGACTTTTACTTGCTTTTTAACTTTGTGACTATTACTTCCCCTTTCTATACTTCAGTTTCTTCATCTTTAAAAATTGGAATACTAGGATAACCGCATGGTGTTTTTATGAGGAGTAAGTGTTAATATATGTGGGGTGCTTAAAACTATGGATGTCACGGGGCGCCTGGGTGGCGCAGTCGGTTAAGCGTCCGACTTCAGCCAGGTCACAATCTCGCGGTCCGTGAGTTCGAGCCCCGCGTCAGGCTCTGGGCTGATGGCTCGGAGCCTGGAGCCTGTTTCCGATTCTGTGTCTCCCTCTCTCTCTGCCCCTCCCCCGTTCATGCTCTGTCTCTCTCTGTCCCAAAAATAAAAAAAAATAAAAAAAAAAAAAACAACGTTGAAAAAAAAAAAACTGTGGATGTCACATAGTAAACTCTCTGTGTGTGCTACCATTTTGCTATTGAAAAAAATGAAAACAACTTTGCTTCAATCAATGAGCATAATTAGTTTCAATCATTTTTTGTTAATTTATTTCAATTTTCCTACATTGAAAAATAATTCAGTGGATTCCTTTGCCATTATTTGATATTTTAAGTTGTATTTTTTGTTTGTACATGAAATGTCTCATACTGTTTCACAATGTGTTAGATATTGGGAATTTAATAGTAATTTGTTTGAATAATGTTTCCACTTGCAGAGACTAACACCATCCTAACCAGAGAAAACAAAGTGTTGTCTTTGCTAATAATTAATAAGCAATCTCTTTAAAATCACCTCATTTTGTGGGTGCCATAGATATATTACTCTTTAAGCACGTTAATAGAGGATAGTTTCTGTTTCTTACCTTGATGAGAAATGAAGTCCTTGTAAAGGTACATATCTTTTTTTTTTTCTTTTTCTTTTATATAATATATTGTCAAGTTAGTTAACATACAGTGTCCATAATGTGCTCTTGGCTTTGGGAGTAGATTCCCATGATTCTTTACTCACATACAACACCTAGGGGTCATCCCAGAAAGTGCCCTTCTTCATGCCCATCACCCATTTTCCCTGCTGCCCGCTCCCCACCCCTATCAACCCTGTTTGTTCTCTGTATTTAAGAGTTTCTTATAGTTTGTCTGCCTCTCTGTTTGTAACTTTTTTTTTCTTTCCCTTCCCCTATGGTCTTCTGTTAAGTTTCTCAACTTCCACATATGAGTGAAAACATACGATATCTGTCTTTCTCTGGCTGACTTATTTCACTTAGCATATTCCATCCACGTTGTGGCAAATGGCAGGATTTCATTCTTTCTCATTGCCAAGTAGTATTTCATCGTGTATATATACCACATCTTCTTTATCCATTCATCAGTTAATGGACATTTGGGGTCTTTCCATACCTCACACCAGTCAGAAAGGCTAAAATCAGCAATTCAGGAAGTAACAGATGTTAGTGAGGGTGTGGAGAAAGGGTAATCTTCTTGCACTGTTGGTGGGAACGCAAACTGGTCCAGCCACTCTGGAAAACAGTGTGGAGGTTCCTCAAAAAAGTTAAAAATAGAATTACCCTATGACCCAGCAATAGCACAACTAGGAATTTATCCAAAGGATACAGGAGTGCTGATTCATAGGGACACATGTACCCCAATGTTTATAGCAGTACTATCAACACGATATGTTTCTTTAAGAAGGAGAGGAAGAGTGCCCTTCCATTTCTGGAGTGAGGCAAAAAGGTATGGTAAAATGACCAATGAAGTAGAAGGCAGAACATGTGAGTTCTGGCCCTGGCTCTGCTATTTACACGTGTATGATCCTGAGTCGATCTCTTACTTTTGTTATTTACAGTTTCTTTAGTAGTTAACTCTGTGATTGTTGTAAAAATCAAGTATGAGAATTAGTGCAAAACCATTTTGGATACTAAAAATATCATGCAAATAAAAAGCAGTATTCATGTTAATTTTAGTTAGAAGCCACTACCCTGATGAAGAGGCTAAGGATTAAACTAATTTTTAATATCCATTATGTAGAAGTTAGGTTAGGGAACTGCAGAACATGCTGATGTTCATGCTTAGGGAGAGGGACAGTAATGATTTGTAGCCAATTCTTAGAGTGGGAGAGCAACTCTCAGAACTGTGTGATGGTAAAGCACTGGCTGCATTTGGCAGAGGGATAGTTTCTTAATCCTGCTAGAGGGCAGATTGATGGTGTCCAAAAGACTATTTAGAAACCTTATTTTTGTTCAAAAGCTCTTGAGGAATCGCCTATCCAATGTTTTTCTAAGAATTATTAATACATGACAAAATTAGCAGATTTCAATCATTTCTCCTTTTCATCCTTATTCATCATGGTGGAGTTGTTAGTTGCTCATCATAAAAATAGATAGGCATCTGATAGATGCTCATCATATAAATCAATTAGCAATTAACTGAGTGCTATGTAAGAAAAAGGAGTAATATCCGCATTATTTTGACAAGTATTGTGCTACACTTTTGATAGAGTTACAAAAACGATCCTTGTCCCCAAGATCCTTCTGGTCTACTTGTGGAGCTATGTACCAAGGAAAGTATTCATACTTCTGCTTCCCAAGCTACCTAAAAAAGATCCATTGTTTTCCTCATCAGAATGTTGGCTAAAGACAAAGATGAGAGCATGAGTAGTTGAGTGTGGGGAGGGGAGAGAACAGAAGACCACTGACTCTGTGGGGAGAGAAGGAGTGATTGGGACAGTGGTCCTTTGGAACAAAACGTTTAAAGAAAATTATTTATGAAGTTTGTTTTTAAGTAATACAACTCTTTCTTCTTATCCCAAAGAAACTGTCACTGAACTTTGATACTTTACTGCAAGTTTTTTGAGTTGGATTTATGGGTACTTGAAGTTATTTTTGGATGTGATATTATGCTGAGGGTAGCCATAGGGGTAAGAGGACAAGATGGTCCAGTAAATTTCACATACAGACTTAACTTTTAAAAAACACATAATGCCATAATGCCACTAGATTTTTATATAATGTTAACTTTAAATACAGTTTTTAAATAATAAGTGTTATTGGTCACAACCTCTACTCTAGAGTCAATGATTGACACAAGTCAAAGATTGACAGACCAAAAACAATATAATTAGATGATATGTATTATTCCTTTGATAATAAAAACTACTACCATGTATGAGTGTGACAACCAGGAATTATTCTAGGTGTTTTTATATCATCTGATGTTAACAATAACTTGAAACGTGGTAAATGTTGATATCCTCATTTAAAACAATTTTTTTAACATTTATTTATTATTGAGAGACAGAGAGACACAGAGCATGAGCAGGGAAGGGGTAGAGAGAAGGGGAGACACAGAATCGGAAGCAGGCTCCAGGCTCTGAGCTGTCAGCACAGAGCCCGATGTGGGGCTCGAACTCACAAACTGTGAGATCATGACCTGAGCTGAAGTCGGACACTTAACCGACTGAGCCACCCAGGCTCCCCTGATATCCTCATTTTAAAGACGAGCAAAGGGGGTGCAGTGGTTACATGATATCCCCCAGACCACAGCCCGGAAAGTTGCAGAACTCAAATTTCAGATGAGATTGACTCCAAAAGCCTATTCTTCTTCCAACTCACTATGTTCCTTTGGGAAGAACACAGCCTATTTTAGTAATTACTAGTAGAAGCATCTCCCATTAATTCTGTATTTGTAATCTCATAAATCAAACCTTAAATTATAGCATTTTGGAATATAGTATGTACAAAGGGAACATATTGGACTGGAACAAAGAAAATGATTAAAGGATAAAAATAACCCAGAGCAATGATATAATTAAAAAAAATTTTAAGCTGAACATTGAGAAGTTAAGAATTTCAACTTCTTAGATTTCCAAAACAATAACTTTTCTTACTGCAGATTTCATCTTATGTAAGACAGTGATTACTGATAAATAACAACAACAAAAAATAGTCATTTGTTATTATTGTCTCCAACTTACTGAATTAGTTATATTGGCCAATTTTTGTATGTGTTTAGTTATGTTTGATCCAGTGTTCCTATCTCCTTTTGCAGCAGGGGGTGGTGGGAAGAAGACAGAAAAAGAGAAAAGAAATCCCTTTCTGAATGTTCATATATGTTGAAGTTTTGAGTTCATAGTAAATGAAGTAGTCTTATTTGTTCAATTTATGATGTTTTAGTATCTTTTTCGACTACTCATACCACACCCAGTTTCAGCAACTTACTTTATTGCCAAATCCTGCCACTTTTCACTTCACTCCCATTTTCCGTTGATATTTTATTTTTCTGATTTGGGGGAAAAAAACAGCAAATATGATCTCTTTACTGAATGAAATGTGCTCCAGAAATTTGTGTTAACTGTTTCCTAGTGTTGAGTGAAGCATGTAGACATTGAAGTGTTATGGGACATTCTAATGGAGATGCCTAGCAGGTACTTGGAATGGTACAAGAAAAGTCAGAGTGAAAGATGCTTATTTGAAACAGTAGTTTCAAACTTGAGTAATATAATGGCCTACCTTTAAATGTCATTAAAAAAAGAAATCTCACCAACCTTGTGGTTGACTTAGATTCCTATTTTATTCTTACTTCTATATATAAAAACACGAAATTTGATATAAATTGCTGTCCTTATATAGTTATGAAACCAAAACTAAAATGTCTTTCAAATGTTAAACAAAATGAATACCCCAAATTAAAAAATTCTCATGAAGAATTTGAAGACTTTCTATGCTCCTCACAGTACTGTCACAATCTATTTTTCAGGGTTTGAATACAATGCTGCCTCTTCCAAGAAGGCTTTCTTTCTTTTTTAATTGAAGTAGAGTTGACAGATAATCGTATATTAGTTTTAGATGCAAAAAGTCTCTCTTAATCATCCCAAATATAATAAGTGATCCCACTTCCCTAAACCCCTATAAAAATCACACCTCTATCTCTTGTGGTACTTACCACATAGTATGTTAATTATATTTGAATTAAAAAAAATTTAGTAAAATATTTTATGTGTATATCATTACCCTACTCAATCATATATTCCTTGAGAATGAATACCATGTCATCTCTCTACACCATAACACCTTTTTCATTTACTTATTCCTGATTATAAGGGTAATACATATTAATTTTTGAAAATTTAGAAAATAAAACTGTTTAAAAATGAAATCTTCATCACCCATAGTTCCAGAGGCAGCCAGTACTAAAATTTTAGAGCATATCTTTTTATTCTAATTGTCACAAAATGAATAACTTAGTTATTAGTAAGGGTAAGTATGTAAGGATTTGTATGTATATATGTATTCTTTTATTCATCTAGCCAGTATTTTTGGTGATCCTAGTAAATATCATGGTTTTTTACCTTACCAAATTTAGGATCATGCTACGAGTGTGATTTAGTATTTTGCTATTTTTATGATTATATTATCAGCATTTTCCCATATAATTAAATATTTTTATAATACATATTTTATGATTCTATACAATTATGGGTGAATATTCAGTTTCTATTTTAATAGCTATGTAATTATGGATATATGATAACCTCATTCTATCTTTATATACATTTGTTTTGTGTAGATTAGTATCTTGTCCATAAATATGTGTTGAATAAATAACTTGAGTTATATTGTAAGGCTATGTGTCTGTGTAAGGATATGTACATATGTTTGCATTGTTTTTATCATTTGGCCAATACCTTTTATCATTTGGAGATCTGCTTGGGTTAAACATTGAGTCATGTCTGGAAAAACAGAATTAAATACAATGGCTGCACTAAAGGGGCACTTAGATCTTTTAGAGAAAAAGACAGAGGAGCCAACAATTGAGTACTGTTCACAACGAGCCCAGGTTAGGTCCACTTGCCTTCCTAACTTGCATAAGTCTTCTCAAAATAAGCACTCAACACCAGGCACTTAAAACTGAGACCCTTAAAACTGTGGGATGCAAAGCCCACAATAGGACACATCATATAGCTCACTGCTTTTTTTTTTTTTTTCTCTCTCCTTCCAATTTCGATATCAGCTCTTGGTTCCAAGGATAGAAAACTTTTTGTGATGAAAATACACATATATATGAATGAGCTATATTTTAACTAATATCAGATGTCTTATTTCTATTTCCTATTTCCACCTCCACTTTCACCTCCATATCAAATGCACTTGACTTTAATTTATCTTACAGGGACCTAGAGGTTAATTTGTGTTTCTTTCTCATGTACATTTATCATTATGTGATCATATTTGAGATATTTAATAATTTTAATAAATATTAACACAAGACATAACTGTTCTAAGCAATAAAAAGTATTAAGAGATTGAAACTTTCTCTCAAATACTTAAAACCCACTACAAATATAGAATGTTACATATAATAAGTACAATGATTCACTTATTCTAACACATATTTTTTGCTTCCCATTATATACCAAGCTTTGAACTAGATCCTAGAAATATAGCAATGAGCAATAGACATTTCCTGCTCTCATAGAAGTTATATTCTAGTTGATGATAGAAGTATACACAAGATGCCAAGTTTTAATTACAACTTAGTTTTTAAATTTGTAATGCATCTTTCTTAGATGAAATGTATAAATGGAGTTTGTTTATAAGAACATCTCTTTTGGCATAATTTCCCTTGATGTATAATTAACATACAATGTTATATTAGTCTACAAAATACTAATTCAACAATTTTGCACAGTACTCAGTGCTCTCCACAATAAGTGTAGTCATCGTCTGTCACCACGCATTATTGCAATATTATTGACTATATTCCCTATGCTGTACTTTTCATTTTAAATGATTTAAAATGAGTAAAAATTGTAGTACTAGTGACTCATTAGAACCTAATATTCCTGGAAAAAATGTATATCAAGAATCAAGTTGAAAAGCATATGACATTTCCTTACCCCAGAATGAGTACTGGGAGCTGGAACACTCTTGGCCCATGGTTCTTGGGAATCTCAGAAACAGAAGCAATTACAGTAATCATTGGCATGCAAAGGCTGTTGGACTGCAATCCCAGACAGGCATGGAAGTCTCCGTGGCAGCAGCATTTTCTAGGAAACAGTGATAAAGGAAATGGAATGGTAGGAGAGCCATTTATATGTACCACTGGTTTTTAAGTCAAGTATAGTTACGTTAAGATCAAGAACTATATGCAACTATTCTAGCTAAGGTAAAAGTAAACCAAATGAATATAACCAGCACTAACATTTGTGACAGGCTCTATTTTCCAGTGGTGGCCACCGTATCTCTTAAGTCAATGCTCTTCTGCAGTTGACCTTGCTACTCCCTTATCAACAGGTGGAATCTTATTCTTCTCCCTTGAATGTGGACTGGACTTAGCAACTTACTTATTACCATGAGACTGCAGTAGAAATGATGTGTGTGCCTTGCAAGGCTAGATCACAAAAGGCCTGCAGCTTCTTCCTCGGTGTCCTGTTCTCCTGGAACACTTGCTGTATGGATGCTTCTTTTCAAATGTTTCCTTTTGGAAACATTTTGGGAGGTGCTATGCTGTTATAAGTCCAGCCCACATGAAGAAGTCACATTCAGGCACTCCAGTTGAAATACATATCAACCTGAGCCCAGTTCCAAGTCATTCCAACCTAGATCCAGGTACCTGTGAGTGAAATTCTGTTTGTGCAAAGAAGAAAACAAAGTGATATTTGGTGACCAGAATGATGCATTGTGTCAGAGACAGTAATGTTCACTAAATATTCCATGTGTTCTCCCAAAGTTCTTAGGCCCCTTACAGTTAACTAGGGCCAAGTTATTAAACCTAAAGCGTAGGCTGTGAGCAGCAATGATAAATGTCATTACCTGGCCATAGCAGAGAAGATCAGGTATGAATAAACAGTGATGTATCAGTTGACATTTAAGTAGCCTGGATCCTTGAATCACTGTGTGGAGTAGACAAACCTATTCTTGAGTAATATACTTTCTTCATTTCTCATTATTCCAGTTTATTTAATCACTCATTCATTTCACTTACTGAGCTTTTACCATGTGCCATCTAAGTGCTGGGAATACAGAGATGAGTAAGACGTAGTCCTGATTCTCAAGGAGCCTCGTGTCTTATGGTGAACTTTTTGTAAATACTTAATAGCTTACTTGCCTCCTGCACCCTTTATTCAGAAGAAATCTTTCAAAGCCTCAATCATTTAACCTGGAATGCAAGGCTTTTGCAATATGACCTTAACTTATCACACCTGTATTATTTTCTGTTACATATTCCCACCACACCAGAAATCTCATTTTCCTGAAAAGTGGCCTCTATTTCTAAACTGTTAGGATTTTGCATATGCTATTAATTTTGCCTAAAATAGCCTAAGATTACCTCTGTTCATCAAAATCCAACCCACTCTTTATAGCCTAATTTAAATATTACATCTTCATGACATATTTCCTAACCACCTCCCCAACTATGATACATTTTTCTGTTAAGCCTCAGTGATAATTTGTGCCCATTTCTTTGTATTCCCTCCCCACTCTACTGTGAGTTCTTTAAGAACAGGACTACTTATCTACTTCTATATCCTACATATCACTTGGAATGAAATCTTCCATGCAATGAGCATTCAGTAAGTATTTATTGAGTTAAACAGAGTGGAACACAACACCTTGACTTTACCTGTGTCATGTGTTCATGAATGCATCATGGATTTTAGAAATGTAAGAGAAAATGTGATATAACCAGAGTATACAAAAAAGGGATTCCAGCTACTGTGCCTCAACATTATTACTTTTATAAAGTGAGGACTAGAGTATGAAAACTCTTATCCAAATGCAGAAGAAAGTCTCGAAATTTACTAACATAGTAATCCTATAAAATATAATATCCAGAAATCTAAACTTATTGTATAAATTTAATCATTTTTAATGATTTAATATTAATGCTTTTAAATCAACAAATTTCACCTCTAAGTATAGATTTTTGTAGAGTGATGAGAAAATTCACTTAGCTACATAGATGTTCTACCCTGACTTCAAAATTCAAACAAATTTGGAAATTAAAATATGTTGATATTTGGCATGGACCAAAGACAATGCAATGTTCGTTAGTTTCAGACTGAAAGTCTCATTTTGTGTCCTGGGCTATGTTATTTATTTGCTTAAGCCAAACAGACTGTTTAAGAGATTCTATCTTGCCTTATGTTCTTGTTCCTCTGGAAACACACAGTAACGTACTTTTAACAGATGTTACTCTAGACATATTAACTTCCAAGGTTCACTGTTCATTTTATTCACCACAGATATTTTCATTACAGAAATTAAGAATGGGAAAATGCAGGTCGAAGGACTTCTATTCCCATACCTACTGTGGTTATACACCTGGCTAGATGTCATTAATAATGCTGTACTATCACACTTGTGCTTGCTATGTGCCAGTCGGCCTTGTAAGTGCTTTACATATACTACTCGATTTAGTTCTCATAAAAACCTTATGAGATAGGTTAGTGCTATCACCATCTTATAGATGAAGAAACCCTGTCACAGAAGGGTTAAATAACTTGCCCAAGGTTAAAAAGCTAGTAAGCTGATAAACTATGAGTCAGGATCCCAGCCTATCTGTCTCCAGAGCCAGCATCCTTGGCAGTGTTCTAAGCAAGGAAGGAAATTCTAAAACCTAAGTAGTTGTTCCCAAATAACTTGGGGCAAAATTTTTTAAATCAGTCTTTCTGGAAAGAAAATGTAATAGCCATTTCAGTGATTGTTAACCGATAACAACAAGTTAACAGAGCATTTAATTAGTTTCCTAAGGATAATTCTTAACTTAGATGAAATTTACTCTGGCATGTGAAGCCATCCACAGTAACAATAAAGAAAGGTTGTTGTGATGTACTGTTGTTACAAAAGCTAAAGAAAGCAAGTTTTCCAAGTAATCATGGCTGGAACAGAAAACATTTCAAAGGTGCTGTACGTTTTGTTAGGGTAGAACACAGGTTAATCTATTAAAGAGATAGTCAACAATATTTCTGTAGAAGTATATATTTATTGAGAAATAGTTTGAGTTAATAGTTTATGCTAATTTCTGTAGAATTATTTATAAGTTAACCAAATAATTCTACTTTTTCTGCAACTTCACTTTGCAGACAAGGAGGGTATGATAGATCAATTATATATGACCTGGAGTGAATAATGGAGATATCTGTCTCTATCTCTATATATAGCTGTATTTATACCTATTTATAATTCAATAAGCATGAAATGAGAACACAACCCTGAATGTTCTAGCTTATAATGTGCTAGTTTATATCATGTCAGATATATTTTTTAAAGGAAAGGTGTTATGATGTGTCAGTGTAGGTCCATAAGTTGTAACAAATGTACCACTCTGGTGGGAGATATTGATAATGTAAGAGGATATGTAGGATGGAGACAGAGACTATATGAAATCTCTGTACCATTCCCTCAACTTTTCTATGAGCCTAAAGCTTCTCTAAAAAACAAAGTCTTTAAAAAAAGACAAATAGGGGCGCCTGGGTGGCTCAGTCGGTTAAGCGGCCTGCTTCGGCTCAGGTCATGATCTCGCGGTCCGTGAGTTCGAGCCCCGCGTCGGGCTCTGTGCTGACCGCTCAGAGCCTGGAGCGTGTTTCAGATTCTGTGTCTCCCTCTCTCTCTGACCCTCCCCCGTTCATGCTCTGTCTCTCTCTGTCTCAAAAATAAATAAATGTTAAAAAAAATTTTTTTAAATAAAAAAAGACAAACCCACACTGTTTCAGTCAATTAATCTATGATAAAGGAGGCAAGAATACACGATAAGAAAAGAGTCTCTTCAACAAATGGTATTGGGAAAGCTGGACAGCTACACGCATAAGAATGAACTAGGCCACTTTCTTACATCATACACAAAAATAAACTAAAAATGGATTAAAGACATTGATATGAGACCTGAAACCATGAAATTCCTAGAAGATGATATAGGCAGTAATCTCTTTAACATCAGCCATAGGAGCATTTTTCTAGATATCTCCTTTGGCAAGGGAGATAAAAGGAAAATTAAACTATTGGTGCTATACCAAAATAAAAAGCATTTGCACTGTGAAGGAAACCATCAACAAAACAGAAAGATAACCTACTGAATAGAAGAAGAATTTGAAATTCACAAATGATGTATCCAATAAAGGATTAGTATCCAGAATACATACAGGACATATACAACTCAACACCAAAAAAAATAATAAAAGACAAATAATTGAATTAAAAAATGGGCAGAAGACCTGAATAGACATTTTTCCAAAGAGGATATACAGGTAGCCAATAGACACATTCAAAGAGGCTCAACATCCAAGCTGGTGCAGCCACTGTGGAAAACAGTATGGCGGTTCCTCAAAAAATTAAAAATGGAGGGGCACCTGGGTGGCTCAGTAGTTTAAACATCCGACTCTTGACTTCAGCTCAGGTCATGATCTGGTTCCTGAGTTCAAGCCCCACATCAGGCTCTGAGCAGACAGCGCAGAACCTGCTTCTCTGTCTCGTCTTTCTGCCCTTCCCCTACTTATGCGCTCTCAATTCCAAAAATAAATAAACTTAAAATTAAAAATAGAAATACCTTATGATCTAATAATTCCACCACTACTGAGTAGTTATCCAAAGAAAATGCAAACAGTAATTCAAAACGATACATGTACCCGTATGTTTATTGAAGTATTATTTACAATAGCCAAGATATGGAAGCTAAGTGCCCATCCATAGATGAATGGATAAAGAAGAGGTCATGTACACACACATGGGTGTGCGTGCACACACGCGCACGCACACACACACCCTGCAGTGTTACTCAGTCATAAAATGAATAACATCTTGCCACTTGTAGCAACCTGGATGGACCTAGAGGATATAATGCTAAGTGAAATAAATCAATCAGAGAAAAAAGAAAATCTTATCATTTCACTCATATGTAGAATTTAGGAAATAAATCAACAAAGAAGAAAGGGGGACACACCAAAAAACAGTCTTAACTATAGAGAACAAACTGGTAGTTGCCAGAGGGAAAATGGATGAGGGGATGTGAGTGAAATACATGCAGAGGATTTAAAGGTACACTTAGTGTGATGAGCACTGAGTAATGTTTAGAATGGTTGAATCATCATATTCGACACCTGAAACTCATATAACACTGTATATTTAAAAAATTTTTTTTTAACCTTTATTTTTTTGAGACAGAGAGAGACAGAGCATGAACGGGGAAGGGTCAGAGAGAGAGGGAGACACAGAATCTGAAACAGGCTCCAGGCTCTGAGCTGTCAGCACAGAGCCCGACGCGGGGCCTGAACTCACAGACCTTGAGATCATGACCTGAGCCAAAGTCGGACGCTCAACCGAATGAGCCACCGAGGTGCCCCATAACACTGTATATTAATCAAAGTTGAATTAAAATACAGTTGACCTTGAACAACATGGGTTAGACTGTGTGAGTCCACTTGTATGCAGATTTTTTACAGTACCTTACTGTAAATGTATTTTCTCTTCCTTATGAATTTCTTAATGACAGTTTTCTCTAAATCACTTTATTGTAAGAATACAGTATGTGTATGTAAAACATACAACATATGTATTAATCAACTATGTTATAGATAAGGCTTCCTGTCAGCAGCAGTCTATTAGTAGTTAAATTTGGGGGAGTCAAAAGCTATGTGTAGATTTTTTACTGTGTAGGAGGTTGGTACACTTGACCCCTGTATCATCCAAGGGTCAACTGTAGTGCTCCAGGCAGCCACCACTAATTGATTAGAGACAGTACAGGATAGGAAACCTGTTTGCCATCCCTGACCCAGAATGTAGTTCTGTTAAAGTCCTTTTCACTCTATGCTGTAACTATGTGGTCGGCTTCTATATTCTATACTCAGTATATGCTATATTGTAATCTCCTAGGAAGGAGAGCCTTTTTTGCCACTTCTGCTTGGCAGAAAAGTTTTGAACAAATGTGGATGAATGGATTAAAAAAGAAAAAGAAACACAACTCAAGGGGAGAGGAACATATAGAAGAGAGAGAAGGAATTAATAAAAGGGATAACCAGGGGAAATGGGGGGAAAGAAAAAGGGTAGATAAGCAGAGTGGGATGTTAAATAACTTTTAGCAACTGCTGAATGGAGGTACTCATGAAGAACATCCATGTCAGATATGTGCACATACTGAACTCATTTCCAGCTTCCTGCTTTTTTTCTATTATATCTATAACCAACATTTCAGTTAAAGAAAGTAGAAACAAAAGATAAATGAACTGTTTAGTTTCTGTTACATACCTTTTCTGTGGTACTTATTCCATTGCTGTAGTTAGTTGTTTTTGTATGTGACTGCCTTACTGGCATATATAAGCCTCCATGAGAATTGATCATGCTCGATTTATCTTCATTGTCTCAAAACCCAGCGTAGTGTTTTACATATCACAGGCATTTGGATAATACCTGTTGAATAAATACATTCATGCATGAGTGGATAAAAGAAAATAAGTTGATAAAGGATCATTAATATGCATAATTAGGCTCATGGCATAAATGCTATGAAAGTAAGTCTAGGGAATCCCAGGGATTTAGGGACTGTCAAGGATAAAGATAGGATCACAAGGTGCCAGCAGCACACACAAGCTTTATTTGGGTAATGCTGTGACAAGTTTGCATGCAGGGGGCGTCCCTCAAGATAGTCGACCGTCTAAAAACTACCACGTGGGGGCCTCTACCAGAGGGGCAAGATGACAAGGAAACTCACAGAGAATAAGAAATAAATTGTGAAGAAATAAACAACCTAGGGGCTCATATACCGAGAGCATCTTTGGCTCATTTATGTAACAGTAAATAGCCATGATATAAAATATAATAACGGAGGTGAGGCAGGTAGGGGGTGAGTGAAATAGATTAAGGGAATTAACAGGTACTCCATAATCAATAGATAGTAGAAGAGAGACAGGGTAAATGCAAAGAATTTCATCCAAAAATGCAAAGAATAAAAGGCCAGCAGCAGGTACATGTCTGTAAGCTTTCTGAAAACTCACTGTGTAGTGACTGTGAAGGTGAGGGAGCCTGACTGGCTATTGTTCCTCATAGTCTCTAGATGGACCCTCAGGAAGGTACCCCTTCCTATTAGACTCCTTGGCCATCTCTGAAACAGAGGTTATAGAATATACCCTTGGGGCTATGAAGCTTTTTCTTTCTACTTCCTTCTTAAATGAAAGTTAAAAACCAAAGCGTAATTTTAAGTCTTGAGCAGTAATGTTAGTTTTTATTTCAGGTTTGTGGTTCCTCTGGCAGTACAACTCTCTCCGAAATTCATGGGGCTTCTTCTCTATTTGATTACAGTGAGTTCCATGTACCAGTAATCCTGCCCACAGTTTTTCTTAAGAGACATCATTCTCAGATCTGCACCATTGCTTTTTTTTTCTCTCCCCGTATCTCACTCTCTCGACTGAGTGGGCTGCATTGAGAATATCTGATTTTTGTAAAAAGGCAAGGTTTTCCGTCTGATCTTAGCTTTGAGTTATTTTATCTAGCTGAAATATTTTAAGATGCATCACCCAAAGCTGAAATTTATCTTGAGGTATCATAATCAACTCAATAATATGATCAAATATATGATCAATAATAATATCAAAACCAACTCAATTTTAAAATGGGCCCAACGCTTTGCCTTTAATGTGATCTTTGACACAAGATTAAATTTTAATGGGAATTTGTCACTCAGTCTTTCCCAGTTATATTTCTTACTGTTTAAGGTCTACAGCAGTTAGTTTTCCAATACTTCAAGGCCTCAAATCTTTGGACTCTGTTGCATTTTATGTCTCTGCAAATTGATTAATTCTTTCCTGATTAAAGGGCTTTCTTTAATACCTAGCCAAATGCAAGTCAACATATTCTACTAATGCCGTATTCTAATTTTTTCCCTTAAAACTTAAACTTACTAGGTACATGATTTATTTCCCAAGTTATCAAAGACACATCTAACCAAATGTTTTTTCACTAGATCGCATGGCTTGCTATCTGTTCAACTTCCAGTATCAGTTTTCTTATAACCTGACTACTATCCAATGCCACATATTTTAGGGTTTTGCTACAGCAGCGCCCTACCCCTGGTACCAATTTCTGAATTAGTCAAGATAGGCTTTATAATCCTACCGTGATAGTAAATTAACCTTGAAATCTCAGGCTTTAAACAGCAAAGGCATATTTCTCAAACCTGTGTTGTGTCCAAAGGTGATCAGCAAGGGATTTCTCTTCCACATAGTCACTCAGAGACCTCGGCTAACAGATCAACCTCTAGAGGCTCGCTGGTCAATCAGAACAGGTGGAAAGAGTGCATGGAGAATTTACATCTTTGCTTTGGCCCAGAATAGATGTCAATTCCACTCACCGATCATTAGAATTAGTTACATGGCCCTGCCTAACTGGAAGATGTCTAGGAAATAGAAGGAATATGAGATATTTGGTAAGCATTGCAGTTTCTCCTACAGAGAAAAATTATTAAGGTATATGAAGTTATGAAAAATATAGATAAATTGAAGGATCCATGCATTTGCCAAATTTGTAATTTCAGGGCTACTAGGAATTCGTCTCTGTAACCTTGCAATATATTTTTTCAGATAAAGTCTCTTTCAGTGGGTTAATAATTCACTTATTAAACTCTTTAAGGAGTGATATGGGAAAAGATTATAAAGTAGGTTCAAGAAAGAGATGTGTGCAAAATAGTAGCTCTGTATATAAAATGTAAATTATAGAAAACAAGTGGTAATACACTTCAGTATCCTTCAAAAGGCAGTTATTTGTATACCATAACCTCCAACAGGCAGATACTTTGGGTGTATATTGGGCTGAATGCTGCCCTAGAGAGACCACTTGTCTGAGCTAGTATTTTTTTGTGTGTTTCAGAAGAAATGATTTATACTTCTAATATATCCATATTTGAAGTCAAGTGTGGTTCTCTGACTCAATTGCAGTCCATGAATGATGAGCCTTTGTGAATTATAAAAATTTACATTATATACTTCTTTCCAGACATGTAATGAGATTCCACAAGTTCTAGCAAAAGGATTATGATGAATCCACCTTTCTCACATACAGAATTGAAGTATTCAGTGTATAGCTTTGAATGTCAATTAATAGGATTATTAAAGAGATTAGATTTGCTTGATCCTTTATGCCATTTGTTAGTTATAGGCTAAGACCTAAAGTTAATAGATTAGTATTAATACAAAATAAATATTAGAAAAACTATAATAATAATGTTATTCATCGAAGTACCATGCTAAGGATTTTTACGTCCATTATGTCATTTATTTCTCGTAATAACTCTATGAGGTAGTAAAATGATGGCAATAAGTTTCAGCAACTGATTCAAGGTCACACAAGAGCAGGACTGGTATTCTAACCAAGCAGTCTGAGTCTAGGGGTCACATTCTCAATTACTGCCATATACTGCCTCCCTCTGTGTGATAGAAGGTGTTTATACTGGATCACTGAATTGAACCATCTTGAGAGTTTTTGTTGGTAGATTTCAATTCAACGGTTGCCATGTCACAGTCAACAAAGGGGAATTTTTCAAGTTGCACAGACCTTTTTCCTACTCTTCCCCCTACCCTCCTGTCACCCATTCAATATGTTTACCTAGGTGAATGTACCTTTAAAAAACTTTTATGTTATTATCACCTCTCTACCCGCCACCCCTTTGAGAACCACTGCTCTAGTTTGTATTGGTAACTCTTTTCCCTTTGTAAGGGTAAAGGTGACATTTAAAAGAAATATAGGTATTTCTGGTCTCAGGGAGCCTTACCATAAATTGGTCCTGAAATGTAATACACTGGTTAAGACTGAAGGATTCATGACCAGACGGAGTGTGAACTTTGTATGCAGCATTTCATTCTTGCAATGATATTTTTTAGAAGGTCTAAGACTCTGTGTCTAACACTTTCTTACTCCAACTGTGAGAATAAAAGACTCTTAGGTTTTTCTTTCTGTTCTCTTTGATAGCTAGACGGATAAATTAAATATAGGACCAGCTCCACGAGTTAATCACTGTGTAAATGTAGGCAGGTTACTTTATGATTCTATGTCTTTGTTTCCTAAGGTGTTAAATAGAAAAAGAATAATAGTACTTCATATGTTGTTGTGAGAATCGAGAAGTTACTTGCAAAATGCTTAGAAATGTACCTATTACGTAGTAAGCACTCGATATACAACAATAGGTATAGTGGTGAAGATTATTATTATATAAGACAAGCTAGCTAATTCACTACCTTCATGTTCTCATGCCTACACCAGTGGAAATCTTCCATCGACAGAGCAGAACAGTTGGCGGTTTTAGACTTCTAAGTCACACTGTTTCTTGAAAGAATCTATGAAATAGGAGCTACATTTGTCTTAAATATCACAACAGAGTCATTATTAGAATAGAGACCAAAAGCACAGACTCTGGAAGGAGATCACTCAGATTTGAAACCTTACTCTGCCTTTGACTAGCTATGTAATCCTTAGCAAGTTATGAATCTTCTCAGGAGACCACTTCCTCCTCTGTAAAAAAATGAATGCGGAAACAATCATAGTTCTTTTCTCATAGGGTTATCATTAGGTACATATTAGCATCACTTAAGTGCCTGTAAAATAAATGAACAAAAGTTTAAACATACCTTACCAACACATACATGATTCCATGTTAAAATATTTCCCATTATTTCATGGAAGTCTGACCAACATTGGTGCAGATACTAAATGTTAGATTTGACTCTGTGCTAGAAGACAAAGCAAAAGAAAAGGCACTGTCATTTATATAATTATGATTATGAAAAGAAAGAAGCTTTTCCTGGTCTCAAATTTATTGTCCTTTAACCTCTTGGAGACCTAACTTCATTATCCGTAGGCAATTTTTATTTCCAAACTATACCTATAATTTTTGCGAACATCCTCTGACAATGAATATGAATGTTCTTTCATATTGAAAAGAACCTTACAAAGAAGCAAGATATATGGAAAAAAATAGAGTTAGCAATTTTTGCATGCCTAATACATTAAACACTCTTTGACATATTTACTTATCTAACCTCACAACAACCCCACTAATTAGGTAATTTACCAATAAAAATACTCGAATAAGATTATGCAATGGATAAGTGGTAATGCTGGAAAATTCAACTCAGATTTACCTCCAGTATCCAGAGACTACAAATAATTGTAATTCAAATGAATCACAGAGAATTGTAAAACCTAGTAACCAAATTTCTAGGTGGAAATTTGTATAAGCAGCAATATTCTGAAAAGACTTACTATAGATTTCAAAAACATTGATAAAACATATAACATAGAAATAGCATATAAATAAGTCTCGCCCAAGAAAATTTTCATTGGCCACTATGTGGCTTAACCCACTTAGATTCTGAGAGAGGTAACTAGATATTTGATACACACTTTTTGTCTAATAATGTGTTAAAAACTATTCCAAGAATAGTATCAATATACTGTTCATGATAGTTGTGCCCTGTTTATATATTATTGTTAACCTACATTAATTTTTACATTATGGTTAAATTGAATGGAAAGGGTTTTTTGAAACTTGGTAATTGCTGTAAAACATATTTTCATTGACTAAAGGGTTTTAATTTAAACTTCCTACTGCTTGGCAATATATTGTTTCTTTACTGTATCTTATAAAATATTTATGTACTTAATAAGATATTTCTAAGAAAATAATTTATCTTGGGCCCTTGAAAATCAGTGCATTTTAAAGACATGGTCCAACTTGAATACGAAGCACAGCCGGGAACGTTTTTCTCTTTTTCTAATGACTCACTGTAAGGATTTTGTGTTGCCTATGCCTGTGTATAATGCTACTGCAAGTAAACATTTCAAAAAATTACATAGCTTTTGTTTTCATTTTTCCCCAATTTTATACCTCCAAGGTTATTTTTTTTTAATCTTTTGGGCCAGCATATCTACATGAAGAAATAATAATATTACTAGCCTTCATTCAAATAGAATTGAGTGTTATTCATAAGAAAGAATAATTTAAATTAAATATGAACTTCTGAGTAAAACTTCCCTAAGAAAAACTCTCCTATGTACTTTATCAGTGACCTTGGGTTAATGATCTGACCTCCCTGAGTCTTCATTTTCTCATCTATAAAAATGGGAATGTCAGTATGTTCATTTCAGAGTTGTTGGGTAAATTGGATACTCTTTGTGTCAGTGTCTAGCATATAATGGTACTTAGTTCTCTTCCTCATTTTTTCTCAGTAATTTAATTGATTTGTAGCTGCTATTGTAGAATACAGCATATTCTACGATATTTTTTTACAATAATGTCCACACATGATAAATGGATAACTATCAATCGATAGGACTGCTTACTTGGAGTGCATCAGTGGTTTCCAGTCATGAATTCACAGATGGGTACTGTCCTATGACTATATTTCTACTCTATGACTAGAAAACTAAGGATAGTTTTTAAAGTTTTTCATAAGGCTAAATGAATTCCCGTGAAATGTTATGCTCTTTCTAATTATGTTGTGATTAAGATATATTAAGTTATAGTAAAGGTAGTGATGTTTGGGGGTTTTAAAAATATCCTTCAGAGCAAAAGAAAGAATTTTGAACACCTACGTCAGTGACCCAAACTTCTTTTAAACTTCATTTCAAATATCAGCTGTGCCATTCACTGCCTATGTGATTTAGGGCAAGTCATTCAACCTCTCTGATGCGTCATTTTTCTCATCTGTAGAATGGGAATAACACAATAATAATCATCTCATGGGTTGTTATTAAAACAGAATTAGATAATACATCAAGATTCCTAGAACGGTACTGGAATGTAATAAGCATCCCATAACCAGCTAAAATTACTATCATTATCACAGGTCTGAATCCAAACTGCTGGAAACCCTGAATTTAGACGATTTATCATATGTCAAAATCACTTTTAAAGCAAAAAAAGCTTATGTTTGTGGCTGATATAGTACCTGAAAGTCAGATAGTCTTTGTAGACATATAAAATTGCTATTGTATGTAAATACAAAATATTCTGATTTTCTGCAATGAATTGAATACTGTCATTGAACATCACCATAATTATTTGGTTATTTTTAAAGACCTGTCTTTATTTTTACATTAGATTAGGCTTTTGAAGCTTTTGTCCAGTCCAAGAAAACAATTTATGGCACTATTCTATTTTTCACTTAATTTAATTATCAAGTTTTCCTTCCTTACTTTCTCTACATTTCTTAGAGCAAAGCTTTTCTATATACCAATTGCACAATGACAAACGTCTACATAGTTTTGTTGCAAATAGAAATAAATAATTGTGAAATATGAAGATAATTTTTCTTTTCGTTTCACACTGAGTTACTTTATATTATTTATTTCCAGGAGTTTAGGGTAATTGGCATGGTGTTTATTATTTACTCTTTCTGCTATTCTTGTAAGGCATCACAAGGAGAAAAACAATAATTAAGTAACTTTTTTAAAAGAAGTTTAGCATTTCCTTTGTTTTTTAAATTATTTTTTCAATGTTTATTTTTGAGAGAGAAGGAACAAGCAGGGGAGGGGCAGAGACAGAGAGGGGGACAGAGGATCTGAAGTGGGTTGCATGCTGACAGCAGAGAGCCTGACACGGGGCTCAACCTCACCAACCATGAGATCATGACCTGAGCCAAAGTCTGATGTTTAACTACTGAGCCAACCAGGTGCCCCTTAGCATTTCCTTTAATTTGAATAGCACTTGTTCTGTTTTCTCAGAAGAAAGTGTTATTGTGGTAATTTTGAGTTATTAACGTCATGCCACACCATAGGTAAAAAAACCCTACAACCACATGTTTGAATGGATGAAGACAGAGAATCTCCTACTGAGGAAAGATACAGTAGTACAAATGGTTCCTTTATACAAACACATTGCTCCTTTATAGCCTTTGTTTTAGAGCATTCTGGTCTGAATGTTTCTGGGTATATCTCAGATTAGAAACCTCAGTTACATTTTCCTAAATATGAAAGCTTCGCCCTTTTCCTGATAAGAGATTGGAAGGGTTTGGGAGGAATGCCGTGAATCCTCATCTGTATTTTTGCAGCAATAACAAAATTTTGTTACTGGGATGAAAAGTATGCATGGCAGGGACTCTGTCTTATTTACCTCTCATCCTTAGTATCTTCTGTGATGCTTTCTTGACACTTTAGTAGGTGCTTGATGAATGTTTATAAAATGCATATATTTTAAGCCAAGTGACCTAAGCAGCACATGTCAAATATGAGATTAATTGTGAAGTTACTTACAAGTGAGTCATTTAAAACCAGTTTCACATTCATAGGCTTGATATCCAAATTATCTTCTAGCTTTCACTGGATCTGCTACAGAATTGAAAGAAAC